>NC_092149.1:9554239-9854239 GCF_045791955.1 Oncorhynchus clarkii lewisi | reverse complement strand
CTACAGTTAAAGGCCTGTCTGCTGATTAAGCATTTTGGTAGCAGATCTTAACACAGTCTTAACTTAACGCTCTGAGCTTTAGTTCCAACCCCTATATCCACCAGAGGTGCCTCTATAGAGTGACTTCATGATGAGGACCCACTACTGTCTGGAAAACAGCTGCTGTGTTGGCCTGGGGTCAACAGCCTCTCTCCAGCAGTGGTACTGGAGCCAGTCTGAGGCATTTAATTCACTCAACCAGCTGGCCTCATACTGAAAAGACTTTGAGAGGTCACTCATCAATTCCTCCACTGATATGGAGGGGAGGAGAGGAGAGCCCTGGTCCCTGGTGCAAAAAGGTTGAGAAACACTGACCTCCTGCATCTGATAAGGAACAATGTTTCACTATTTAAAGGTCTTAACCTCTTGCCGCTCCGATCCCTTTAGAGGGATCATTTTCGTCTACATCCGGTGAATTGCAGAGCGCCAAATTCAAATTAAATTACAAAAAAATATTTCATTTTCATGAAATCACAAGTGCAATACACCAAAACATAGCTTAACTTGTTGTTAATCCAGCCGGCCTGTCAGATTTCAAAAAGTCTTTACGGTGAAAGCAAACCATGCGATTATGTGAGGACAGCTCTCAGCAGACAAAACATTACAAACAGCTAGCAGCAAAGTAGTTTGGTCACGAAAGTCAGAAAAGCAATAAAATTAATCACTTACCTTTGATCTTCGGATGTTTGCACTCACGAGACTCCCAGTTACACAATAAATGTTAGTTTTGTTTGATAAAGATTATTTTCATATCCAAAAACCTCCATTTGATTGGTGCGTTTTGTTCAGTAGTCCACAGGCTCGTGCGGTCACGACGGGCAGACGAAAATTCCAAATAATATCCGTAAAGTTCATAGAAACATGTCAAACGTTTTTTTATAATCAATCCTCAGGTTGTTTTTACAATAAATAATAGCTAATATTTCAACCGGACGATAGCCTTTTCAATAGAAGAGAGAAAGAAAAGGTCGCGCTCCTGGCGTGCATGCACAAATCTGAGGACATCTGGCTATCCACTGACGCAATGTGATCATTCTCTCTCATTTTTCAGAATAAAAGCCTGAAACTATGTCTAAAGACTGTTCACACCTCGTGGAAGCCACAGGGAAAGAATATGGTTGATATCCCTTTAAATGGAGGATAGGCTTGCAATGGAAAAGAGTAGTTTCAGAAAAACACTTCCTGGATGGATTTTCCTCAGATTTTCGCCTGCTATATAAATTCTGTTATACTCACAGACAATATTTTGACCGTTTTGGAAAATTTAGAGTTTTCTATCCTAATCTGCCAATTATATGCATATTCTATCTTCTGGGCCTGAGAAATAGGCAGTTTACTTTGGGCACGTTTTTCATCCAAACATCAAAATACTGCCCCCTAGCCTAAAGAGGTTTTAAACTGTCAGGACTTAACCTGTGAATAATGTGTCAATGTACCATTCAGGTCATGCTACATTTTGTACCCACTAAAGCAGTTTCTTAATGATTTACCTGCAGCTGAGCATTGAGAAAGCACAGGCTGTTGCTGAGCAGGTGGAACTGAAGGCCATGGCGGTCCAGTCAGAGGTCAAAGCCATCACACAGCGTCATAAGAAGGCCCTGGAGGAACGAGAGTGTGAACTGCTGTGGAAAGTAAGTTGGTTTTCTGCTAAGTAGTATCATACTGTAGGACCTACAGTACATTTACACATTCCAACAATGTTACAAAACCTAACAGACAGGTGTAACTATCTTTTCTTTCTCCCTTCTGTCCCTTTCCCCTCTCCCTCCTTTTGCCCTCTCTAAAGGTTGAGAATATCCGTCAGGTGAAAGCCAAGTCCCTCTATCTCCAGTTAGAGAAGCTGCACCAGAACCTGACCAAGCTGGACAGCACCATCTCTACAGTAACCCAGGTCCTAGAGAAGGGCAGTAGTCTGGACCTGCTGCTGGCCAGAGAAAGCATGCTCCTCCAGATCACAGAGCTGAAGGCCCTCAGGGAGCTGTTACTGCCGCAGGATGATGATCGCATCCTGTTCACCACCCCCGACCAGACCTTGCTCCTCGCCATCCAGTCCCTAGGTCTGGTCAGCTCCGGGGCCTTCGCCCCCCTCACCAAGGCCCAGGGAGAGGGGCTTTGTCGGGTCTTGCAGGGTAAGCAGGCTTCCTTCACTGTGGTGGGGTATGATCATGATGGAGAGCTCAGGCTGTCTGGTGGGGACAGTGTGTCAGCTGTGGTGGTGGCGTCCGATGGTAACCTGCTAAACGCTGAGGTGACCGACCATCAGAACGGGTTGTACACGGTCAGCTACCTGCCCAAGGTAGAAGGAGAACATCTGGTGTCAGTCCTTATCTGCAAC
Source organism: Oncorhynchus clarkii lewisi (assembly GCF_045791955.1). Lineage (NCBI taxonomy): Eukaryota > Metazoa > Chordata > Actinopteri > Salmoniformes > Salmonidae > Oncorhynchus > Oncorhynchus clarkii. The sequence goes on along the minus strand of NC_092149.1, from coordinate 9,851,865 downwards.
CAGCACATCGAAGGCAGCCCCTTTAAAGTGCTGGTCAAGTCTGGCCGTAGCTATGGAGGTATCCCCTTGCCGGTGGCCTCGTTCGGCAGGGAGGGGGACGGAGATGGGCAGCTGTGTCGCCCCTGGGGGGTGTGTGTGGACAAAGAGGGCTACATAATCGTAGCTGACCGAAGCAACAACAGGGTGCAGATCTTCAAGCCGTGCGGTTCCTTCCACCACAAGTTTGGTACGCTGGGCTCCAGACCAGGCCAGTTGGACCGACCAGCTGGGGTGGCCTGCGACAGCCAGAGGAGAATCATCGTTGCCGACAAGGATAACCACCGCATCCAGATCTTCACCTTTGAAGGCCGGTTCCTCCTCAAGTTCGGAGAGAAGGGAACCAAGACCGGTCAGTTTAGCTACCCCTGGGACGTGGCGGTCAGCTCGGAGGGAAAGATCCTCGTCTCAGACACCCGGAACCACCGCATCCAGCTCTTCAGGCAGGACGGCACCTTCCTCAATAAGTACGGCTTTGAGGGGGCTCTATGGAAACACTTGGACTCCCCCAGAGGCGTGGCCTTCACTCAGGAGGACCACCTGGTGGTGACAGACTTCAACAACCACCGTTTGCTGATCATCCGGTCGGACTGCCAGTCGGCCCGCTTCCTGGGATCAGAGGGAACCGGTAACGGTCAGTTCCTGCGGCCGCAGGGCGTAGCAGTGGACCAGGAGGACCGCATCGTGGTGGCTGACTCCCGGAACCACCGGATCCAGGTGTTTCAAACCAACGGTAATTTCTTATGCAAGTTGGGGACTCAGAGTAGCAGCTTTGGACAGATGGATCGCCCATCGGGTATAGCTGTTACTCCTGACGGAAGGATTGTTGCCGTGGACTTTGGAAACAACCGAATCATTATGTTCTAGGCTAGGCAGTTTGTCTGCTAGTTTGCAAAGAAAGAAACATTGAAGAGGAGATTTTGAAACACACCCATCAGATGCAAATGTCTTTGTGAGCAAATGGAGACGGTAATATTGAAACTTGACCTTTTCTCTCGGTTATTACCTCTATTTTGAAAAAGCAAATCAAAGCAGTACGTGAACCAATGCCAACAAGGGGTTATTGTCATAAGCTGACATTTTGAACCCCATAGTAGACCTTCTGTGACAGTATCTGGCTCGATAGTTGTCTTTGTTCCTGATGTGTGCGTCAAAATCTCTGATTTTCTCAGGGAATTTCTTGCAATTGTTGAAATGTTTCCACTGCATCATACCTACCTCATGTAGCTGTGTATGAATGTACTCCTTTATTATTTGATGCAGAGATTTTGCCAGTGGAGTTTTGATAAAGTAACTACCTCAATGCAAGAGAAAAGTATAGTTAACATGAAGCAACATTTGGTTGATATTTGCACAGAAAGCGCTCACACATTTTCTATAATTGTTACTGTTGACAAAGTGTGTGAAATCCCAGAATGTTGCTGAGAACAATGTATTTCCTGTGTTACATACATGTGGAAATGTGAAGTCAGACATTTTTTATAAACTCAGCTACTGTTATTTTTCCATTTTGTTTTTAAATATGCCTCCATACCTCTGTAAAACCTTTTTTTACCTCGTGTCACAACCACATAGTACCTCAGAACTCCAGTGTCCTCAGGTCAATAGTATGCTGAGTCCCAAATGGCACCCTATTCCCTAAATAGTGCACTACTTTTGACCAGGGCCCATAGGGCACTGGTGCACTAAATAGCGAATAGGTTGTAATCTGAGACTCGTCCTGTAAAATGGATTCTCTCCACAAAATGGCTGCTGCCAGTTTGCTATAGGCAGGTTGAATATTTGATATCAGTGACCATTGTCAGTTCAGTCAGTCGTGTGATTTCAGCTTTAAGGGAAAAAACATTTAACAAGGAATTGACCATCTTGAATTGGGTGAATCATCAGAATTGTTATTTTCTGGGCATCTATGAAGAATTGTGACTTGAAACTACTGGCAATCATCATTGTTGTTAGATTAATTAATACATGTCAGGATTAATATATCCTAAGGCAACTAGTGCATTCGGCCGGCCACAACATAGTGAAGATTAGACACATTGGTGTGGGTTAACTTGGATTTAATCTCAACCATGTCTGAACCCGAGTCTAAATCTATTTACTGATATCCATTTAGAAATCACTGAAATCTGTGTAGACTAACTTTCGTAAGAGTAGAGGGGTCTAAGAGTAGTGAAGTTTCATTCTGATATTTTTTGAAGGACAACCTTTCTGCACATGTTTGGTGGTTTAGATTGGCACCCTAATGACGCTACCACGTTCCTTTCTTTGTGACTGTTGTTTGAAAAGTCTATCGTTGCCTCTGGGCCTCGACTATGTTCCCTCAAAGAAAGTCATCCGTTTGGCTTTTTTTCCTTCAAAATAGAATGCGTCAATCATGGGAAACCGCGAGAATATTGTTTTATCCTGGTGGCAAATAAAATAATTTTAAAAAGTAAAACTGACCAGTAAATTAAAAGTGACAGCATTGATGTTGATCTCCATTGCCTCCATAGTATTTTCAATAGATATTCTCTGTAGTAACCCCTAGCTGCTTGTCAGTTGCCTGATGACCCACTCATGTAGCCTACAGATGGCTGAGTAACCAAAGCAAAAGGCTCCACATAAATAGAATTCCATCAGCTGCTGCTCCCACACCCACATTCACCCTGCTCTGAACTGTGATGGCAGTGAGTCTGTTGGTCACATTAGACGTTGTAATATCAGTCAGCACAGCAGTTCCTCTCTATTGTATGTACCTCTGTCTGAGAGAACATAACCAAACCAGGTCATTCATGGTTCCACAGTGGCTATTAACTACAGAACATCAAGAACCAGTAAAAATGCAAATGTTTAAAATTGAATTCATTTTTTTTCACCTGTAGCCTGCCCTGTGTTATAAACTAGCTGTTCATAGCTATTAATATTGTGCTTATAGCTTGAACTGTTAAAGTCCCACTCTCCTCCCTCTGTGTCTCTGACTGTGTCTAATGGGACAGTATTTCCTGTCTGTTGAGCCACATTGTCACAAGTGCTGGTTTACGAGGAGAGCTCGGTTCTTTTCCAAATGGCACACTAATCCCTATATAGTGCACTACTTTTGACCAGAGCTTTATGAGCCCTGGTCAATAGTAGTGCACTAAATAGGGACTATGTTGCCATTTGGCACACTGCCCTCCTCTGTGAGTTGGTGAGGCACCATAGCTGTAGGTCTCCAGCTGCTCTAACCCCCAGAAGAGCTGGAAGGCATGCAGCTCGCCAGACACACCTCATCTCTTTTACCTTAATAATCACAGCTGGGTGTACAGGGGGACCAGTGAGACGTTGGGCTCCAGACACGGCTTACTCGGTTACACCCTCTTAATGATTGAACCAAAATGGCCACTTTTTAGATGTTGAGTTTCCAGGTGTTTTAGTGAATTATTCACATTGACACTGTTCCAGTGTTGTAGCTTGTGCCTTTTGTTATACAGGAGATAAATGACTGTTTCTGGGCCATTTGTGACCAGCAGGAAAGGCATTGTGACAAAAACAAACGGTATAAATGGACTATTTGAGGTAATAAATATAACTCTTATAAAAATGGCACACCATCACTGTCATTTAGTATTTCAGTATTTAATTTTGTCCTTGCTGGTGTGACCCCTGGAATATAAAACAAACAATGATGGTTAAATATATATATATATATATATATATATATATGGCAGAGTTTTACCTTGTCAGCTCAGGGATTCGACCCAGCAACCTTTTGGTTACTGGCCCAACGCTCTAATCAGTAGGCAACCTGCCACCCCATATATACCTCATTATACAGAAAGATATAGGCATACCTCAGTATTACTGAGCTACGCCCATTACCTCATTGCTGAACTGTTAATACCTCGTTGGCATGGTTGCATTTTTCAAACCTCTGAATTGCAGTTAGATGTGTGGTCTTATAGTGTGCTGTTGTTACACTAAAGAATGGAAAGGGAAGGCTTAGAGAAGTTATGAACAGTTGGATCAAGTAGATTAAACCGAGGACAATGCTGCTTCAAATCCACATTGATCTGATGTATTTTCAGTACATTGTTGGTTCCTATATTGTTCCTATAGTTTGAACTGAAGTTTGCAGTGAATGTTTCTTAAAAGACCTCAAGGTCTTGACACTTAGAAGAAAAGACTTGTATATTTTAATGCGTGATTCAAAAAGTAATTGTGGAAAAGATTTGTCACTGCTTTTTAATTATTTTAGGGTTGTAGTATGTTAGGTTGAGGAGGATGGCTTCCTTTGACTATAAGATTGTATCTATTTTATGAATAGCCTTACTGGGCCCAATCAAGTTACCTCATCATGATGTCAAACAACAACAGAGTTCAAACAGAAATACATTTGCCTCTAATATTTCAGTATTTTATTAGGACCCCCATTAGCTACTGCTGAAGCAGTACATAACACTATACTAGTAGAGGACATTCAACATGTACTCTGTCTATACTTCCACAGTTGGAAGTATCACAAATAATCAAGAAAACTACCAAGGGCTTAAAGGTAACCTTTGAACTTTGTTATTTACCTGTTTCTGTATCGGCTGTTAGTTTTTTGTCAGGTTTTGTCATATGGTGGAAATTCAGCACTATAGAGAAATTAAAGGCAATGTTCCCACATTTCGTGGAGACTGGCAGCGTTAACCGTGATTGCAATGTCGACTCAAATCAGAAATGACCTTTTTACATTTTAATTGCGCTATAGCGCTGAACTTCTTCGGTGCAGATTAAATCGAGCCTCAGTCTATCCAAGCTATTAGAAATGCTCTGTGTTCCATCCTCCACAGTAAGGTATCTGGTTGAGCAGTATGGGAGGATTCCAGCATTAGTACTTTTCCTCTCATAGAGATAAACAACCGAAGCCTATCAGTTCATAAGAACATGGTCTTAGACAAATTGACTACATGATCATATTAAAGTCAAACTCCGGTAGGTATAATGCTAGTGTTCCACGTTTTGAAAAACTCTCAATAAGCAGATTTGACCTATTCTGATGAAAAAAATGTTTTTAAAATTACATAAGTTCCAACTTTAAAATGCTTAATCAGATAATTTTTGGTGGAAAAAAATACTGACTCAAACAAATTTGTTTTACTTTTCCAATGTATCATTTTTGTTTGGATGTCTCTCATAGTATGTGGGAAAAATATTCTGTATTGTGACAATTCTATGCTGTTGTAAAATATACATTATACTGTCAGATGTCTCTGATCCTTGGTCCCAGTCAGGCCATTTGAGCATGGTGCATGGTGAACGGGGTATATTAATCATTTGATACTTTAGGCCATTTACTCTGGAATTGTGTTCAACCCAAAATAATTCACTGTATGAAAAACGTTGAGGTCGTTTGACCCTTTTGTGGGGTTTATATAACCTGGAGTCGAGCCTAAATATTGTGCCGTTTCATTTGAAGTGAAATGGAAGGCTTCTCCATATGGACTCCACTTATGAGTGTTTGAAAGGGATAGCAGTGAGATTAGGGGACTCTAAAAGAGTTCTTCCAATACTCCCTCCTTCCCTATACCCTCTATTGACTGGTTGGAAGTGTTGGTGTGAGCCCTAAATACCACCCTGTTCCCTAGAGCACAGGTGTTAAACTCATTCCACGGAGGGCTGTTTGTTTTCACTTCTTCCTTGTACTTGATTGAGGAATTTAGGTCACCTGGTTGTCTGTTTTAGCAGACGCTCTTATCCAGAGAGACTTGCAGTACTGGTCCCTCACGGGAATCGATCCCACAACCCAGGTGTTGCTAGTGCCATGCTCTACCAACTAGACGCATGGAACCTGGGTTGTCTAGGTCTTAATTGAAAGGAAAAACCAAAAACCTGCAGACACTAGACTAGGCCATCCATGGAATGAGTGACACCCCTGCCCTATAGAGGGCACTACTTTTGACTAGAGTCCTATCAAAAGTTGTGCATTATATAGGGACTAGGGTGCCATTTGGGACTCAAGAAGCATTCTGAAGGATGTTAGGCGACTGCTGTTAACCTGCCGTCTGCTTCTCGTCTATATGGACTTAACATTTCCTATGCAGTTTGGGGATTCTTGTATCCAGCATCCATTTCCTGATCCGTCACTTTGAGTCCGTTATTCAGGCACTGTAGAATAACAGAGAAGTGGTGTGTCCACGTACCAAGAGATGACCAGGCAAAGCCATGTTTATTGGTGAGGAGTATTCTCATGGCTCAGTCTGGCAGCAGGGAAGGGGAGGCTTTAGAATGTAACACCCCAGTCTCCTTTATCTCATCACCTGATTTACAATGGGTGGTCCAGGTCTCCTCATGTCATGGCCCATGTGAGGGGAGGGGGCCTTCCTCTCTTGTTCAAGTAAGGGGAGGCTGATGACGGAGGGCACCGTCAGACCAACTCCTTGAAATTTGCGTTTGTCTAAAACTTTACTGTTACATGTGTACATGACCTGTATTTATACATTGTTTAAACAGGAAAATATCAATAGTTGGAGTGTGTTTAATGGCACGCTATTCCAAACCCGATGGGCCCTGGTCAATCGAGTTGTACTATGTACCAAAACCAGGTTTTAGTGTGTGTGGTCCTTGTGCCCTCCTCTAAAAGGACAGCCTCTTAACCCCTCCCCCACACAAAGCATATTCCTCCTCTGACATGACAGCAGCACAACTCCACCTTCTCCCTCAAGGGTCTGAAAACTATTACCGACCCAGCAGCCATATAAAATGCAAGTCAGCTTACTTCTGTAAATAAAATTTATTTTTTTATACAGGTATTTAATTTGCCCCAAGCAAAAGTCGGTCAGTATATATCATAACGGATGTTGCTGTCACAAATGGAAAGTTAAAACTCTCAGAGAACAGAGAAATCATGTCAGATCTGCCCCAAAGACACTGCAGGTGATAGCCACTGAATAAAGGCTCCATCCCAAATGGTACCCAGTTCCTTATATAGGGCACTACTTTTATTAGGGCCCCATAGGGCTCTGGTCAAAAGGAGTGCACTTACATAGGGGATAAGGTGTAATTTGGGCCGTGAACGCACCCTTCGTCCACCCGACAGGAGACCTCTGCATTTCATACCAGGACCTGACCTGGAGGGGCTCCGTCTGGGCGCTGAGGAGTTCAATTTCCCCTAGGTACAGATCTAGGATCAGCTTCCTCTCCACCAATGTTAACCATTAGTGGGAGGAAATACAAAGCTGAGTCAAGATCAGCATCTAGGGACAACTTCACCCTACACCGGCACTGAGTTGGGGTCAGCTTGCCTTAAATAAATAATACACTGAGGTGAAGTGATGAGAGGTGGACAGGTGCGTGTTGCTGTGCAATGGGGCAAGGAGGGTTAGGGGAACAAGGGTTGAGGGCTCATTTGCGCTGAACTGTTGTGAAGGGTGAGGGCATCTGGATGGGTGGTTGGACAGGCTGGAAGGAGGAGGGAACAGGCTTCTTTCGTGTGTCTGGAGAGGGCGCCTGGAGCACTGACGGGAGGAGCTGGTTACGTTTGATGATCTGCAGGGCGAGCTGTGTGTTCCCTGAGAGAGGAGAGGGGGTGGGGGAGAGAAACAAAGAGAGGCAGAGGGAAACGGTGAGATCATACACAGCTCTTAGTAAGGTCATAAGGTCCTGACCCCTGACCTTTCTACACTGGATAGAGGTTGACTGACAGCAGTAATCTGTCATCCCTGCCTTTGTGCCAGAGTGTGGCCTTCGGCATTCTACCTGGAGAATTCTAGAACTGGAATGTCAAGAGTTTGACATCAGTCTCAACACTTCCTTGGAGCCCCTCCCCCTTGCCTCATACTATGCTAGAAAACAATAGTCAATAAGAATCTATAAAAGACAACTATCATAAGGGCCAGATTGGGAAACCTGAGGGCCCCACATCACAACTTTGCAGGTGGGAATGAGAACCCAGAGAGATGACTCACCGTTCTGCAGCTCCAGGTAGACAGCCAGTAAGATGGCTTCAGGAGGAATCTCCTTGGTGTTCACCATGGAGGCGGCCTGGGAGAGAGGAACAGGTTCACAGACATCTAAACACAGTCATGTTTGGGATAATAACACATCTGAATGGTTTCAAGAGATAAGTATGTACTGTAGCTGTGTGTGTGTGGGCGTGTGCCTGCGAGTATGAACCGTACCTGATGCAGGCACTTGCGGGCCTTCTCGTACTCACTCCTCAGACAATAGGCACTGCCCAGGTTGAACAGCATTATGGCCCGGGCTGAGCTCACTGTGCTGGGGTAACACAGAGGAGTCTGCTTCCCTGCTGTACCAACACACAACACACCCTGTCAACACATGATCACTGGATGTCACCTCACACACAGATGGGGAGTCTCTACTGAGACTGCAGGGAGTGTGTTAGGTGATAAGTGTGTGTGTGTGTGTGTGTATATATACACTCACATGACTCGACAGGCTCCAGATCCCCTTTATCTGGCCCTGTGAACACAAACACTATCAAACAGTGATCCAGTCATCATGAGACTCAGACATCAAACCATCATGTGGTAAAATGGATAGGTCATTTCAGTTAGGGCAGAATACTGGTTGGGGTGCTGTGTTTTCCAGCAGAGCCATCGATTGGAGCTAGAGAGGTGGGTGTGAGGACTAACCTTGGTCCTGCTCGCTGGACAACACCCCCATGGAGACATCAGTGACGTTCTCTGGGTTGAGGTGACCGATGGCCTCTGAGATCCGGTCCAGGGATATGAGGGCCTCTGCAGCATACAGGTGTCCCAGGAACCTGGAACAGAGAGACAGAGGATGCACCGTCAGACAGAATCAGATGCATCATTGACTCACTAGTATTATGGCTTGTTCATGGGGATGTGAACATAGCTAATCGTATATACTGTCAAAAAAGGTGATATACAGTAAAACTTCAGTTAACAGCCCGGGTGTTAAATCACTCAACACACTTCTTAGAGACAGGCTTCTATTTGAGCCGGATTCTTTGTCCTTAATGCGCACAGCTTTTGCATTGTTAATTGTTTAAATCAAGAATTATTTTAATCAATTCCCTACACGGTCAGGTTTATTTTGTCTTAGTATGCCTCTATAAAAATGTACTAGTCTCCTTTATGACTGTGCATTTTCAGCAGTTCTTACTTTTGCCACTAGAGGGTGGTCGGACAATTTTCTGTACTCCTAAAGTTGTGTTTTTGTGTTGGCCAGTTAGCTAGCAGTTATTAGCGCTTTCTTACTGCCGATAAAAACGGATGATTGCCATAATTGATTTTTTTATGTCACAAATCAAACATTAAACCTCGTAAACGATTAATGGTAATCACGTAAACAGTTAATTTGCTGAAATGTCTCCTGTTGCCTGGCTATTAAATGGGACTGGTGGCTATTTGATACTGAGTTTTACAGTATGTACAGGTACGACCTAATACATTGGCACCCTGCACTTTCCTTAAATAATTCCCTTATTCTCAAATCCATTTGACATCACGTTTTTATTGGATTTTCAACATTGCAGAACCCATTTTAGTTCTGTAAACTTGAGCCAAGATAAATTTAGAAAATAAAGACCAACGACATGGACAAAATGATTGGCACCCCGGACTGTAACTTGCACAGCCTTTAGCCAAGATAACGGCAGACAAACACTTCAATGAACTTGCTGCACCTTTCTACTGACAATTTGGCCCCCTTTCAGCAGCAATCTGCTCTATTTCTTTCATGTTTGAGGGGTGCCCTCCACCTACTGGTGTTTTCAGATCTCACCATAGGTTATGGATGTACATGGTGTGGTGACCAAAAGTTTATTTACTTATTTTAGAAGAAATACATTAACCCTCCACATTCTGTGGTGAGGAGGACAGCAGGATACCCCCCTAGTCTGTCATTAACCCTCCACATTCTGTGGTGAGGAGGACAGCAGGATACCCCCCTAGTCTGTCATTAACCCTCCACATTCTGTGGTGAGGAGGACAGCAGGATACTCCCCCTAATCTGTCATTAACCCTCCACATTCTGTGGTGAGGAGGACAGCAGGATACTCCCCCTAATCTGTCATTAACCCTCCACATTCTGTGGTGAGGAGGACAGCAGGATACTCCCCTTAATCTGTCATTAACCCTCCACATTCTGTGGTGAGGAGGACAGCAGGATACTCCCCCTAATCTGTCATTAACCCTCCACATTCTGTGGTGAGGAGGACAGCAGGATACTCCCCCTAATCTGTCATTAACCCTCCACATTCTGTGGTGAGGAGGACAGCAGGATACCCCCCTAGTCTGTCATTAACCCTCCACATTCTGTGGTGAGGAGGACAGCAGGATACCCCCCTAGTCTGTCATTAACCCTCCACATTCTGTGGTGAGGAGGACAGCAGGATACTCCCCCTAGTCTGTCATTAACCCTCCACATTCTGTGGTGAGGACAGCAAAATGACCGCACCCAAATCTGAAATTAACCCTCCACATTCTGCAGTGAGCACAGCAGGGTACCCCCCTACTCTGTCATTAACCCTCCACATTCTGTGGTGAGGAGGACAGCAGTGCAATCCAAGGAAGGAGGAGGGACTGACGGGAAGTCTGTGGTCATGAAGTCATTAAGTAGTCTGAAGAGTCAAGAGGTCTGCTAGGGCCACATTACCATTACCAGACGGTGAGTCATGTTAAGTGCTGTAAGCTTTGGGGGAGGGGGGGGTAAGTCATATGGAGGTTAATGAAGTGATAACATGAGGTGCATGGGTAGCGGGAAGGAGGGGGGAGAGGAAGAAACAGAAAGAGGTGTTGAGGGGAAAGGGGGAGTGAGGATGAAAGGCTAAGGGAAAAGGGGATAGAGGAATGAAGTCCATCTGGTGTAAGAGTTTATCTGAGTGGGGACAGAGATAGAGAGACAGATGGATAGAGAGAGACGGATGGATAGAGGTCTTACTTGAGTGATCCAGACAGCTTGGTCTGGTGAAGGAGCTTCTCTGCATGGTTCAGGGCCATCAGGTTGTCTCCTAACACCAGGGCCACGTAGGCACTGCAGGCCAGGAGGGAACACCTAGAGAGACAACACCATATAGGAGGACCCAGTCAGCACAGGCAGGACAACAAAAGATCACACCATCCTGCACTGGGAAACATAGTGGGTTGCATAACATTCAGATGTGGGGGAAATTAATTCTATATTGAAATGAATACTAATTAAACAATAAATTCAGTTCTTTCAATTATTTTTCTTGGTTAAAGAGAAGTGCAGGCGGGGAGAGTCTGGACTGTAGTGGTCGTGTCCCTCCCAGGCCTCTCACTGGTTGGCAACAGAACACTCAGGGATTCCAGGAAATAAACCCAAGTAGTTGACGGAGCTGCTCGTAAACTTTCCCTGTGGGGTCAGCCCTTCATTCAGCACATCCTCCCCAACCCTAACCCCTCCCCAACTCTACCCCCTCCTAATGAAAAGTAGAAGGAAGGAGGGCAAGCTTTGTCCAATTAGTCCAGAGAACAGAGACCCAGGAGGACCAGGGCAACAGAGACCCAGGAGGACCAGGGCAACAGAGACCCAGGAGGACCAGGGCAACAGAGAGGGGAGAAAGGATTATTAGCTGACTGGGGGAGACAGGAAGGGGAGAAAGGTTTATTAACTGACTGGGGGAGACAGGAAGGGGAGAATGGATTATTAACTGACTGGGGGAGACAGGAAGGGGAGAAAGGTTTATTAACTGACTGGGGGAGACAGGAAGGGGAGAATGGATTATTAACTGACTGGGGGAGACAGGAAGGGGAGAAAGGATTATTAACTGACTGGGGGAGACAGGAAGGGGAGAATGGATTATTAGCTGACTGGGGGAGACAGGAAGGTGAGAATGGATTATTAGCTGACTGGGGGAGACAGGAAGGGGAGAAAGGATTATTAGCTGACTGGGGGAGACAGGAAGGGGAGAAAGGTTTATTAACTGACTGGGGGAGACAGGAAGGGGAGAATGGATTATTAACTGACTGGGGGAGACAGGAAGGGGAGAATGGATTATTAACTGACTGGGGGAGACAGGAAGGGGAGAATGGATTATTAGCTGACTGGGGGAGACAGGAAGGGGAGAAAGGTTTATTAACTGACTGGGGGAGACAGGAAGGGAAACAGAAAGGTCTGGGTAGAGAGGTCTCTCTTACCTGAGGTTTTCAACCTCCTGTTTCCTCAGAGGTGAAGACGGCGCTGCAGAAAGGAACTTGTCTCCTTCTTGACCTTTCCCACTGTCAAACCAACGATAAGGACGTCGGGGAAATGGAAAGAAAGATACTTCCTGTAAAGTTCTTCTTCTATAAGAGGACATGGAGAGCTGAATCCTTGTTAATAGTCTATAATCTTAACCACAGTGCTCTACAAAAATAGATTTGACAAGGCATGTTTTAGCACCAAGCCAATCTCAGGGTGAGATGAGACACTGACCTGCAGGCGTCGCTGTTCTCTGAGCCGCTCTCTGTGCTGCCTGACTGGCTGGTTGTCTTGGAGCCGTTCTCTGCCTTGTTCTCTTGCTGCTGGTGATCAGGGAGGAGGACCAGGCCGTTCCTCAGACAGATCGCTGCAAACTCCATACTGGCCACCGGAATGGCTGCAGACTGCCCATCACTACACACACCCACATTTAGGAGAGGAAAGAGTAAACCAAGAGGTTAATGGAGATATAGTAATGATCAACATCTTGAGTTGTCTCAGAGTACCCTCTAATTTCAGCAATCACTACCACGTAAACAAATGTTTTAGCGCCATCTCCTGGACAGCACTGGTTAGGTCCATAAGGAGAGGGAAAACTGACCTGTAGATTGTGTTCTGGGTGGACTGTGATGCCAGGATGATCTTGCGATGGTAGCCCTGCCCAACGATGGCCTGAACGATACCCTTTTTACTCGGAAGACCCTTGTTGTCTTGTTCTAAGCTCTGGAAAAATAAGAAAATTCTAAATTTGAATGTTGTTAAGTTTTATTTCACTGTAAGAAAACAAGTGTGCGTGTGTTTGTAAGTGTGTTTTTAAAAATCACAACTCACACCCTTGTTGGCAGCAATGCAGCACTCAGCCAACCGTAACCAGAGGCCAGGGTTAGAGTGGTACACCTGCACAGCATCCATCAGACAGTCAAAGGCCGCCAGGGGCCGGCCGATGTGCAGCAGCTGGATCCCACAGTTATACAGCAGCTCATAACGCTTGTTGGCTAGCAGCGCACACATGGGGATGCCCGAGAACTGCTTAGCTGGAAGGACAGAGAGACAACAGAGCTAGTCGGCGTACAATGACAGGAGAAACATGTAGGACCAGTTTCCCAGACACAGATTAAACTAGTCCTGTACTAAGATACCATTTTGATGTCAGAATCTGCATTTAACATACTATTAAGTCCAAGACTAGTCTTAATCTGTGTCTGAGAAACTGTCCTGTGGCTTTGAATGGCGTTAAACCCAGTTTGTTGACTCACATTGCCCGTTCCCCGTCGCCCCACCGTCCCCCAGCTGTGCACACGTGTGGTCGTTCTCCTGCAGTGCCTTTTTGAAGTAGAATATACCTAGGTTGTGTTTCCCCATGGCAAAGTGTATGCAACCCAGGTTGTTCCAGAACATACAGCGCACACATTCACCTGATGGTAGAAACAAACAAGACAGAACATTTAGCGGAAGTTCACATTCATATAGGGAAGTGGTTCCCAAACTTTTTATAGTCCCGTACCCCTTCAAACGTTCAATCTCCAGCTGCGTACCCCCCTCTAGCACCAGGGTCAGCACACTCTCAAATGGTGTTTTTTTGCCATCATTGTAAGCCTGCCAAACACACACTATACGATACATTTATTAAACAGAGAATGAGTGTGAGTTGTCGTCACAACGCGGCTCGTGGGAAGTGACAAAGAGCTCTTATAGGACCAAAACCAAATCAAATCAATAATTTAGCTTTCTTACATATAAACTTCATTTGTTAATCGAGAATTGTGAAAAACACCACAAGTTAATGAGAAGGGTGTGCTTGAAAGGATGCACATAACTCTGCAATGTTGGGTTGTATTGGAGAGAGTCTCAGTCTTAAATCATTTTCCACACAGTCTGTGCCTGTATTTAGTTTTCATGAGGGCTGAGAATCCACTCTCACATAGGTACGTGGTTGCAAAGGGCATCAGTGTCTTAACAGCATGATTTTCCAAGGCAAACTGAGTGCAGCCCAATCCAGAAATCTGGCAGTGGCTTCTGATTAAATTACATTTTCACAGAACCACTTGTTGCAATTTCGATTAGTCTCTCTTGCTCAGATATGGTAAGTGGACTACAGGCAGGGCATGAAAGGGATAACAAATCCAATTGTTTGTGTCATCCATCTTAGGAAATTACCTGTGTAATTGCGCACCCAACTCACTCAGGTGCTTCGCTATATCACATTAGACATTGCCTATAAGCTTGAGTTCATTTGCACACAACAACAAAAAAATCATACAATGATTGAAAGACCTGTGTTAAGACCTTGTTAATGCAGACAGAGAAGAGCTCCAACTTCTTAATCATAGCCTCAATTTTGTCTCACACATTGAATTTAGTTGATGAGAGTCCCTGCAATCCTAGATTCAGATCATTCAGCCTAGAAAAAACATCACCCAGATAGGCCAGTCGTGTGAGAAACTTTCATCATGCAAGAGGTCAGACAAGTGAAAATTATGTCAGTAAAGATAACTTTAAGCTGGTCTCTCAATTTAAAAAAAACATGCCAATACTTTGCCCCTTGATAACCAGCTGTATGTTGTAAAAGCGTTACATGGTCCCTGCCCATATAATTTCATAATGCAGAAAATACACGAGAGTTCAGGGGCCTTTCTTTAACAAAGTTAAACATTTTCACTGTAATGTCCAAAACGTCTTTCAAGCTGTCAGGCATTCCTATGGCAGCAAGAGCCTCTCGGTGCATGCTGCAGTGTACCCAAGAGCCTCTCGGTGCATGCTGCAGTGTACCCAAGAGCCTCTCGGTGCATGCTGCAGTGTACCCAAGAGCCTCTCGGTGCATGCTGCAGTGTACCCAAGAGCCTCTCGGTGCATGCTGCAGTGTACCCAAGAGCCTCTCGGTGCATGCTGCAGTGTACCCAAGAGCCTCTCGGTGCATGCTGCAGTGTACCCAAGAGCCTCTCGGTGCATGCTGCAGTGTACCCAAGAGCCTCTCGGTGCATGCTGCAGTGTACCCAAGAGCCTCTCGGTGCATGCTGCAGTGTACCCAAGAGCCTCTCGGTGGATGCTGCAGTGTACCCAAGAGCCTCTCGGTGCATGCTGCAGTGTACCCAAGAGCCTCTCGGTGGATGCTGCAGTGTACCCAAGAGCCTCTCGGTGCATGCTGCAGTGTACCCAAGAGCCTCTCGGTGCATGCTGCAGTGTACCCAAGAGCCTCTTGGTGGATGCTGCAGTGTACCCAAGAGCCTCTCGGTGGATGCTGCAGTGTACCCAAGTGGCGTCGGGAGCAAATGCTTGCACGCGCGTTACCACTCCACTATGTCTCCCTGTCATGGCTTTTGCACCATCAGTACAGATACCAACACATCTTGACCACCAAAGTCCATTTGATGTCACAAAGCAGTCCAGTACTTTAAAAATATCCTCTCATGTTGTCAAGGTTTCCAGTGGTTTGTAGAAGGGGATGTCTTCCTTAATTGACCCCCATAAACGTAACCGACAGGTCTGTTGACTCATCCAGCTGTTACAGACATATACCAGGAGCTGTGCCAGGCCCGCCATGTCTGTTGACTTATCCAGCTGTTACAGACATATACCAGGAGCTGTGCCAGGCCCGCCATGTCTGTTGACTCATCCAGCTGTAACAGACATATACCAGGAGCTGTGCCAGGCCCGCCATGTCTGTTGACTCATCCAGCTGTAACAGACATATACCAGGAGCTGTGCCAGGCCCGCCATGTCTGTTGACTTATCCAGCTGTAACAGACATATACCAGGCCCACCATGTCTGTTGACTTATCCAGCTGTTACAGACATATACCAGGAGCTGTGCCAGGCCCGCCATGTCTGTTGACTTATCCAGCTGTTACAGACATATACCAGGCCCACCATGTCTGTTGACTCATCCAGCTGTTACAGACATATACCAGGAGCTGTGCCAGGCCCGCCACGTCTGTTGACTCATCCAGCTGTTACAGACATATACCAGGAGCTGTGCCAGGCCCGCCATGTCTGTTGACTCATCCAGCTGTTACAGACATATACCAGGCCCACCATGTCTGTTGACTTATCCAGCTGTTACAGACATATACCAGGAGCTGTGCCAGGCCCGCCATGTCTGTTGACTCATCCAGCTGTTACAGACATATACCAGGCCCACCATGTCTGTTGACTTATCCAGCTGTTACAGACATATACCAGGAGCTGTGCCAGGCCCACCATGTCTGTTGACTTATCCAGCTGTAACAGACATATACCAGGCCCACCATGTCTGTTGACTCATCCAGCTGTTACAGACATATACCAGGAGCTGTGCCAGGCCCACCATGTCTGTTGACTCATCCAGCTGTTACAGACATATACCAGGAGCTGTACCAGGCCCACCATGTCTGTTGACTCATCCAGCTGTTACAGACATATACCAGGAGCTGTGCCAGGCCCACCATGTCTGTTGACTCATCGAGATGTAACGCATAGAATTCACTGGCTTGTATGCGAAGCAGTAATTGTTTCAAAACAATCTCCTGCCATGTCACTGATGCGCTGTGAAACAGTGTTGTTTGATGAAGATATTGTCTGTATAGTTTTGGGGGCCTTTTCCCCCAGCACTGCCCCAGATATATCCGTGGCCGTAGGAAGAATTAAGTCCTCCACAATAGTATGGAGCTTGGCTGTCCTAGCCACTCAGTAGCTCACCATATAAGACACTTCTAGCCCTTCTTATTAATGGTGTCTGTTGCTTTTATACATGCCTTACTACTCGAAAGTCATCTTTATTCTCGCTCAGAAAACTCCTATGGTTTATTTTTCAAATTGTCATGTTTCGTTTCTAAATGTCTGGCAGGAGTGAAGGTTTCCCGCGAGAAAGTAACGGTTAATGTGATTGGATGTTCATTATTTAACTAGGCTACCTGTATTTGACATTGTGTTGTTATTTCACTGAACACTAGATGGTTTCATTGTATTTCTGTCATTGAAACTAGGCTACTCAAGAGCAGAAAAAGACCCTCACCCAAATGTATAGACCCATTGGAAAAAATAAAAGCAGTTTACATTTTTTTTAATTTTTTTTAATGTGAATCACATTTATTTGGCGTACCCCCGACGGCATTGTGTGTACCCCAGTTTGGGAACACCTGATATAGGTAATACTCAATTGTGCTCTGTCGCTAACAGGACAGTCCTAAACCCTTTTCACACCATCTAGACAACCTGATCCATATAGTCCTGAATCAGATATATACTTTTACATTGTCTTTTCCAGCACGGTCCAACAACTATGTTGGATGTATAACCAGGTAAACAGGGGTCTAAACGTACCTGTTTTGATGGCCCCAGGGTGCTCTGCGATGTTGGAGCTGTTTAAGAGCTTCACTGCTTTGCGGTAGTTTCCTCTCAGGTACTCAAAGTTACTCTTGAGGAAGAGTGAGGAAGCAGACTAGTGGGAGAGGAAGGAAACACAGGTTGGCATGGAAACATTGACATTCTAGTCATTTAGCAGATGCTCTCATCCAAAACGACTTACAATCAGTGCATTCGACCGAAGCAGGGAAAGGTAGGAAGGGGATGTTTGGGAGAGAGCAGGTTTAGTAAGCCAGTTTAATAACCTGGTTCCAGATCATTTCGTGCCATCTTTCCAACTCCTATGGTCATTGTCACGCCATTGACCATAAGAGTTGGTAAGACAGCACAAACAGACCTGGAACCAGGCTAGTTTAGTAATGTGTTTAGCAACACAAACATCATGACTCACATTCCCTGCTGTGTTCATCACAGACTTGATCTCCCTTTTGCAGGCCTTTGATGACTTCATCTGAATGTACGCTCGCACTTTGTACTGTGGACGGGAAGAACGACAAGTGTGAAACAAAAGCAGCAATTCAAAAGCTGCTTTTTTCGTCTTCATTTCCTCCACCTCAGGAAAAGGACTGGTGTTAAACGTACCTGGTGCATTTTGGATTTTGCCGCTTCGATCATGCCAATGAACTCTGCCTTCTGGTTCCGACCATCTTTGTTGGCGCTGTTGACACTCTGCAATATCAAGATAGACACCAACGTTTGAAAATAACCACATTGCATTAAGAAAATATAGACTTCAAATGTCTTCTCATAGTAAGTGAAGTTTAAAACCATTAGTAAAATAGCCTGCACTCAGATGTAACTAGCGTAACTGCATAACCTCAGTAAGATATTTTTTTGGGCAGACAAAAATGACGTGAACACCCAAAGTAGGAGTGTGTGGTGTTTGGTTCTAAAGACACCTTTACACTGACCCAACATTGACCAACGCTCCACCCGCCAAATCACACCTATTCAATTCTGTGTTTGTTGATCAATGTTGTGTCAGTGTGTAAGCGCCTGAAGTATATTTTAGTAACCTGTCCTCCAGTAAGCTCCCTGAGATTATCCTGAATGAAGTCTGCTGCCTCCACTACCGGGTCCCTGTGAATGTAGAACTTGCACTGTGCCTGAAATATTACCTGGACATGACAGACAACCTCAATGTGAGTACACACGCAGCAGCACATCTTTGCCGTCAACACAAGAACCTTACAGTTGCCACTAATAATAACATATCTGCTTAGGAAGAACAGTCCTTTCTCCATGAGGTGGAAAATAACTTTCAACATACATGAGCACAGTAACAAACATCAGAACATCATGGGTCAAAGTCAGAAACATGACACCTGAGAATGATGCATGCTAGCACACCCCTCTTTAGAGGGACACGTACCTCCCCTTTGCCGTTCTTGTTATTTCCCTGTACAGACAGTTTCTCCAGCACAGCAAGGAGATGGAGGGCCTTCTCTGGCTGGTACGTTAGCAGGTACAGATCCACCAGCAAGAAGCAGACCGCCAGAGCAAACTTCTCTTCTAGGACAAATAACACCATCAAGCTAAACTGTTGGGCTGCAAAGGCCGATTCATCAGGAACATTGCCAGTTGCTGTGACTAAGTATGTGCGTGTGAGTGTGTGTACTGTGTAGTCATGCAATACATTTCAATGTTTGTGTTCTCTGACAAGAGCTTATAGTCTGACAAATACGACTGTCCATATAAAAACACCAAAACCTACCAAACGGCTCCAGAAACTGGTACAGCCTCTCTCCAATAGCAATAGCTTCGGAGTACTGTCTCATGTGGTAGTGAATGATTGCTTGATTGTAGTAGAGAAGACTGTTTTCTACATCATCCAAACCATCAATATCCTCCATTGAAGTGTGAACCTTGATAGACAAAAAAGATGCATGAATGTTAAGTATTAGCCAACTTAATGAACTATTGTGTGCATCTGTGAATATATTCATCAAGAATCAAGACATTTAAAACAGGAATCAACGATACTAGAATATGTTTAACATTTATTTGGCGTGTCATTGAGAGACTGGATAAAAGGTTTCAACGATAGTCACCTGGTTTTTCATTGCAATAAGAGTCTGCTTCAGGGTGCATGTGGTGGTTTGGCCGCTCTTGTAGAATTCAGCTATTGCTTTATTCAAAGCAATCTTGTAGTCCTCCTTGTTCAACTCTTGCAGCTTTCCAAGGTGTTTCAAAGATTCCTCATAGTTTCCAGCCTGTGAGTAAACAAATTAAAATCAACAAATGTAACAAAAAAAAACTTGTGAATAGTTGCATCAACAAATGTAAACATCAACAAATGTAAACATCAACAATGTAAACAAATATATGTAAATGTAAAATGTAAACAAACATAAATCAGATAGGTTTGATAGATGGAGTTGTAGCCAAGTTGGCCAACTCCCTGGGATTGCACAATTTGCAGCAAACTGTTGATGGTAAATAAACGTTACCGTAAACGCCTCCAACGCATTTGCAGCTATTGCTTTTTCTTGGTCTGAAATCCCAGAGGAAGAAGTGTTATCATGCTTGACTTGAATAAAAAAAAAAATATATATATATATATATATATATATATACAGCCCATTTAGCTAGCTAATAATGCCAACGGTTTGCTGCCAAGCCATAACATAATGTTAAACCAAGTTAGTTAACGTAAGCTAGCTAGGTCCAAATTCTGGTGGGCGTGTGTTGACAGTTAGCATTCATGACACGCTAGTCAAGATTGTTGACATGACAAGTTTGGGAACTAGCAAGCTAGTGAATAGGTATTCGAGTGTGCAAATGTTGGCACACGTGACACAATTAACAACTAACTAGCTAGCTAACTAAATAGTTGTTTATTGGCATGTTTAGTTAGTCAATATAAATTCATAGCTAGTTAGCTACCAACGCAGCCAGCGCAAGGACACTGGAAGGATAGCTAGCTAGCAACACTGGCGTTTGCTAATATCAGCTAGCAAACAACCGATGGTTTGTTAAATGTGAAGCCCATGTAAATGCTGGTGGATGATTAAAACTAGTGTTTGTACTAGCTAGCTATCCGTACAGTTAGCAAGATAGAAATAACCGCGTTAGCATACCACTTTAGTTAACACATATTAGCTAGCAAGCTAGTCACTCTCCCACCTGTGTTGTTATCTGCCATTTCGGGGATCTCGTGCTTTAATTGATGGAAATGCCCCAGCCAGAAGGTTTACTAAGATAAATATTGGGACAAAACGATTCGTTTACTATGTTAGCTAGCCAAGATGATAAATGTAAGTACTCAGCTCGTTCGTAACTAGAACAATATATCCGAAATCTGACCGCTCTCAAATGCTTTTTTTCAGTGTTCCGCCATTGAAATGACGGTGAAGTAAACAAATCTGAAAGAAGGGCAGCTGGTGACAC
The DNA here is from genome assembly GCF_045791955.1 of Oncorhynchus clarkii lewisi. Classification (NCBI taxonomy): domain Eukaryota; kingdom Metazoa; phylum Chordata; class Actinopteri; order Salmoniformes; family Salmonidae; genus Oncorhynchus; species Oncorhynchus clarkii. The sequence continues at coordinate 9,830,961 of NC_092149.1, read as the reverse complement.
AGATGCCTGTCAACACAGAAAAATAGTACCATCTACCGGTATGGAGGGAAAATGCAAGAAAAGTGCATTACTCAAAGCCTGGTCCCCATCCCATACATCAAATAATGTGGTCACTCTCACTGTAAAATAAAATAATCCTGCGTATTAATTTGCATTACCGGGTTATCAGAAGACATACATGATCTGCACAACTTAATAAAAACCAAAGCTAATAAAATATTTTGCATCAGTTTTCAATAACTCGCACCCCTAACTTATCTCCACACGGTGGCAGTAAATTATCATTATTGATACATGATGCTCCGCAGACTGGTAAGTAAGGTCAGAGAAACAAAAATAAAATATAAAGTAGGCCTGATTGTTGCATTGCTTCGCTTCAAAATCATGCATATTTGACACCGGTGAAATGCTGTTTACAAAATGATGTTATCTCACTATAAAATGGCTGCACTATACTGTCGTGAAGCTCCAGTGAGGACAATATAACTAACAAAGTAAACCAATTGTGTACTGCAGGCTAATAATGAAAATCAATTAAGCATCGTTACAGACTCTCTCTCCATCTCTCTCTGTCTCATCAAAAAGGAAGTTCATAAAAAAACACTAATGGCTTTTTAATTGTATTTCACTCAGGCAATTCCACACAGTCTGTGGTTCTTTGAATAAAGGACCCAGAGTAAGATCGGTTATTTGGCAAAGTCAAAAAGAAATAGAAGATGCTGAAAGATGTTTGAAACCCAGTGGCAGTTCCTGCTCTCAATAGTGAAGACTCGAAGGAGAGACTTGGCAAGAACAGCTGAAATATGCAAAGGGAAACAACAGTCCATCACTACATTAACACGTGAAGGTCAGTCAAGCCAGAAAATGTCAAGAACGTAGAAAGTTTCTTCAAGTGCAGTCGCAAAAACCATCAAGCGCTATGATGAAACTGGCTCTCATGAGGATCGCCACAGGAAACGAAGACCCAGAGTTAGCTCTGCTGCACAGGATAAGTTCATAAGAGTTACCAGCCTCAGAAATTGCAGCCCAAATAAATGCTTCACTGAGTTCAAGTAACAGACAGATCTCAACATCAACTGTTCAGAGGAGACTGTGTGAATCAGGCCTTCATGGTTGAACTGCTGCAAAGAAACCACTACTAAAGGTCACAAATAATAATAAGAGACTTGCTTGGGCCAAGAAACACGAGCAATGGACATTAGACCGGTGGAAATCTGTCCTTTGGTCTGATGAGTCCAACATTTGTGAGACGCAGAGTAGGTGAATGGATGATCTCTGTATGTGTGATTCCCACTGTGAAGCATGGAGGAAGAGGTGTGATGGTGTGGGGGTACTTTACTGGTGACACCGTCAGTGATTTATTTAGAATTTAAGGCACGCTTAACCAGCATGGCTACCACAGCATTCTGCAGCGATACGCCATCCCATATGATTTCCGCTTAGTGGGACAATAATTTGTTTTTCAACAATATAATGACCCAACACACATCAAATCAAATCAAATGTTATTAGTCTCATGCGCCGAATACAACAGTGAAATGCTTACTTACGAGCCCCTAACCAACAATGCAGTTTAAAACAAATACGGATTAGAATAATAAGGAAAAGTAACAAGAAATTAAAGAGCAGCACTAAAATAACAATAGCGAGACTATATACGTACTGGTACAGAGTCAATGTGTAGGGGCACCGGTTAGTTGAGGTAGTATGTACATGTAGGTAGAGTTGTTAAAGTGACTATGCATACATGATAACAACAGAGAGTAGAAGCGGTGTGGAAGAGGGGGAGGGGGGGCAATGCAAATACTCTGGGTAGCCATTTGATTAGATGTTCAGGAGTGTTATGGCTTGGGGCTCTCTCATACCGTCCCTGGAGGGGGTGCGTCACCTGAGTGGGTTGATTCACTGATGTGGTCATCCTGTCTGGGTTGGCGCCGTGCTTCTACACCTGCATTGCTTGCTGTTTGGGGTTTTAGGCTGGGTTTCTGTACAGCACTTTGAGATATCAGCTGATGTACGAAGGGCTATATAAATAAATTTGATTTGATTTGGGTAGAAGCTGTTTAGAAACCTCTTGGACCTAGACTTAGCGCTCCAGTACTGCTTGCCGTGCGGTAGCAGAGAGAACAGTCTATGACTAGGGTGGCTGGAGTCTTTGACAATTTTCCGGCCTTCCTCTGACACTGCCTGGTATAGAGGTCCTGGATGGCAGGACGTTCACACTACCCTCTGTAGTGTCGTGCGGCGGGAGGCCGAGCAGTTACCATACCAGGCAGTGATGCAACCAGTCAGGATGCTCTCTATGGTGCAGCTGTAGAACCTTTTGAGGATCTGAGGACCCATGACAAATCTTTTCAGTCTCCTGAGGGGGAATAGGTTTTGTCGCTTCACTTTTCACAACTGTCTTGGTGTGCTTGGACCATGTTAGTTTGTTGGTGATGTGGACACCAAGGAACTTGAAGCTCTCAACCTGCTCCACTGCAGCCCCGTCGATGAGAATGGGGGCATGCTTGGTCCTCTCCTCCAGGCTGTGTAAGGGCTATTTGACCAAGAAGGAGAGTGATGGAGTGCTGCATCAGATGACCTGTCCTGGTTTGGGATGAGTTGGATCGCAGAGTGAAGAAAAGCAGCCAACAAGTGCTCAGCATATGTGGGAACTCCTTCAAGACTATTGGAAAAGCATTCCAGGTGAAGCTGGTTGAGAGAATACCGAAAGTGTGCAAACCTGTCATCAAGGCAAAGGGTGGCTACTTTGAAGAATCTAAAATCGAACATAATTTTTTATTTGTTTAACACTTTTTTGGTTACTACATGATTCCATGTGTGTTATGTCATAGTTTTGATGTCTTCACTATTATTCTACAATGTAGAAAATATTACAAATAAAGAAAAACCCTTGAATGAGTGTGTCCAAACCTTTGACTGGTTCTGTATTTCAAAGTTTAAGATGTGTACCAAATAATAACTATCTTGATTCAAGCATAAACATTTTAGGACATTTTTTTTCCATCAACAAATTAGTTTGAAAGTGAGTGATAACAATATGGAACATTTGTAATATTACTCTGTAGAACCACTGTTTAGAATCATTGAGATCCTAATTATACAGTCTCAGCACACTGATGGCTGTGTTTGTATGTATATTACCAGTGGGACATTCCTGTATTCCTTGTTCCTGGAGTATTCTAACCCATGAGGGTCTCATCCTGTTCTCACTATACAATAGCTCCCCGTTACTCATGAGAGAGGGCCAGCAGACGGTGTATGGGGATTGGTTAGATTCATATGCAGCTCAGCTCTGCAATGTAGTATATGGTTAAACTCACAGATACCCAAAGATTTTTGAGTTGTTTTTTATTGTTTATCAAACTTTTTTTTAAACCTTTATTTAACTAGGAAAGTTAGTTATTAAGAACATATTCTTATTTACAATGACGGCCTAGGAACAGTGAGCTAACTGCCTTGTTTAGGGGCAGAACGACAGATTTTGACCTTGTCATCTCAGGGATTTGAACTTGTAACCTTTCAGTTACTGGCCCAGTGCTCTAACCACGAGGCTGGGGGAAGGTGAAAGGGTAAAGGTTCTAATTCACAATATGTTTTCCCTCTCAATCCTGAAGAATACTTTTCAGTGAAATGTCAAAGTTAACTCAGACTCTCTGTCAGGTATAGATGTCACACAGTATTGGATATAATTGTGAAAAGGTCAATGGAAGATGTAACATAACAATATGATCAAGCTGTGCTACGGACTGGGGCCATTTTTTACTAATATCTGACACATATTTGACACATACTGTCTACTTTTTCAAAGGTGGTGACTATATGTTTTCACTCACAATCCCTCACAAAACAATTTTCATTAAAATGTCAGACAATATTGTATAAATTCTTAAAAAGGAAACTAAAGAAAGGTATGAGGACAGTCAAAGGAGAATATAACAGGGCAGTATCTCCTAAAACTGCCACACTTCTCCTGAACTTCTGACTTGAAGGAAATGATGACGCTGAGACAGAGAGATAAACTACTCAGGTTCAGGTGGAATTGTGATTGACTGTGGAGAATGGGAAAGGATGACTATTTTATGTATTTGGGCACAGGGGAAATTTAGACATTCTGGCTAAGTGAGTCATCATTACACCAATACCATTTTTAACAAGAAAACGAGGACATTATTATTTAATGCGTTTACGTCAGTTCTTGAGATAAAGTGGCTCTGTTGGTCTGGTAATCGATTCCACTGTGATTTGGAGCAGAGGATCCTAGGTAACTGCTTGGGGTGCACAATCAAAATCAAATCCAATTTTATTGGTCACATACACATGGTTAGCAAATGTTATTGCGCCTGTAGCAAAATGCTTGTGCTTCTAGTCCCGAAAGTGCAGCAATATCTAACATGTAATCTAACAATTCCACAACAACTACCGAATACACACACATCTAAGTAAGGAATGAAATAAGAATATATACATGTAAATATATGGATGAGCACTGACAGAGCAGCATAGGGAAAGTGCAATAGATGGTATAAAATACGATATATGAGATGATATGAGATGAGTAATGCCAGATATGTAAACATTATTAAAGTGGCATTATTAAAGTGACTAGTGATCCATTTATTAAGTTGGCCAATTATTTTAAGTCTGTATGTAGGCAGCAGCCTCTCTGTGTTAGTGATGGGAATCAGACAGTGCCTTAATGATAGCTCCCCAGAGACTATCATCACAACTCTGAGACAAGTCATTGTGGATGCTACAGCACCATTGATATGTGGCAAGTTAGTGACAACTAGCCTGGTTAAACCAGACTGAACACTGTCCTCAACATTATTTGACTTGAAACAACACTAAAATATAGTGAAATCAGCTTGGATGCCAAGCTAAGGAAAGCCCCCTCTAATTATGGCAAAGATGGAGGGTTGAACTGCACTATGGAAGTGGTCTCCTAAAGACAGTAACTTACTTAGTCATTTAGCAGACACTCTTATCCAGAGCTACTTACAGGAGCAATTAGGGTTAAGTGCCTTGCTCACGGACACATCGGCAGATTTTTCACCTAGTCGGCTCTGGGATTTGACCAACCAGCGACCTTTCGGTTACTGGCCCAAAGCTCTTAATCGCTAGGCTACCTGCCGCCCCATACCCCATACAATTCAGGATATCCCCAGTGTTAGAATCAATAAAGACCCAGGACAGCTCTGGGGGTTCAATCATGGATGCTCAGGTGTACAGTACAAACTTGTGTCAGGTAACATTGTCCTACTGTCACGCCCTGACCTTAGAGAGCCTTTTTATGTCTCTATTTGGTTTGGTCAGGGTGTGATTTGGATGGGCATTCTATGTTCTGTTTTCTTTGTTTTTGTATTTCTATGTTTTGGCCGGGTATGGTTCTCAATCAGGGACAGCTGTCTATTGTTGTCTCTGATTGGGAATCATACTTAGGTAGCCTTTTTCCCTTTTGTCTTTGTGGGAAGTTGTCTTTGTTAGGGGCACTATAGCCCTTGCAAGCGTCACGGTCGTTTTTGTTATTTCTTGTTTTGTTGGCGACATTTGACTAAATAAAATAACATTTACGCTCACCACGCTGCACCTTGGTCTTCCTTGAACAACGGCTGTGACAGAACTTTCCACCACCAAAAGACCAAGCAGCGTGGCCAGTAGGAGCATGGATCCTGGGCCCGGGAGAAGAGAGTGGAGGACATCTTGGACATGGGAGCAGGTTAAGGCAGGGGACAAGACCCTGCCATGGAAACAGGCAGAGAAGTAGCAAGGGAGGAACGACAACGATACCAGGAGTCACGGCAATGACGCAGGCACGAGAGGGGGGGGGGGAGCACACGGGGAGATTGGCCGAGTCAGGTTGGAGACCTGAGCAAACTACTCGTGCTTACCGCCAAGAACCAAGCCTCCAGTATGTCTCCCCAGCCTGGTGAGTCCTGTGCCTGCTCCCAGAACCAGGCCTCCTGTATGTCTCCCCAGCCTGGTGAGCCCTGTGGCAGCTCCACGCACCAGGCTGCCCATACGTCTCCTCACTCCAGTGATGATCCATGGCACAAAGCCTACAGTGATGATCCATGGCACAAAGCCTACAGTGATGATCCATGGCACAAAGCCTCCAGTGATGATCCATGGCACGAAGCCTCCAGTGATGATCCATGGCACGAAGCCTCCTGTGATGATCCATGGCACGAAGCCTCCTGTGATGATCCATGGCACGAAGCCTCCTGTGATGATCCATGGCACGAAGCCTCCCGTGATGATCCATGGCACGAAGCCTCCTGTGATGATCCATGGCACGAAGCCTCCAACGACGGCCTCCAATCCGGAGCCTCCAGCGAGGGTCCCCAGTCCGGAGCCTCCAGCGAGGATCCCCAGTCCGGAGCCCGCAGCGAGTGTCCGGAGCCCGCAGCGAGGGTCCCCAGTCCGGAGCCCGCAGCGAGGGTCCCCAGGCCGGGGCCAGCAACGAGGGTTCCCAGTCAGGGGCCCGCAACGAGGGTCCCCAGTCCGGGGTAGGCGACGAGGGTCCCCGCACCAGAGGCGCCACCAAAGTGGGGTGAGCTAGAGGTGGAGCGGGGTCTACGTCCCGCACCAGAGGCGCCACCGCGGATAGATGCCCACCCGGACCCTCTATAGGTTCAGGTTTTGGTACTATCACGCCCTGACCTTAAAGAGCCTTTTTATGTCTCTTTGGTTTGGTCAGGGTGTGATTTGGGTGGGCATTCTATGTTCAGTTTTCTATGTTTTTGTATGTCTATGTTTTGGCTGGGTATGGTTCTCAATCAGGGACAGCTGTCTATCGTTGTCTCTGATTGGGAATCATACTTAGGTAGCCTTTTCCCTTTTGTCTTTGTGGGAAGTTGTCTTTGTTAGGGGCACTATAGCCCTTGTAAGCTTCAAGGTCGTTTTTGTTATTTCTTGTTCTGTTGACGACATTTTACAAAATAAAAGAAAATGTACGCTCACCACACTGCACCTTGGTCTTCCTTGAACGATGGCCGTGACACCTACCCTTGTCACGGTACATCCTGCTTCAGACTTGAACAATGTGTGACTATCAGGATATTAGATTAACGAGCGCAAATAACACATTGACATATTTCAATAAAGATACTCTGGCCAAGCTTGGCCTGCAAGAAGTGAACGCTTCTTGTTGTAATTTACAATCTAAGCAATTACATGGAATGACTGTAATTTGCAATAGACAAGGAAGTCATTACGGAAAGGAGGTGAAGCTTTTATTGGACCCAGAGGCCCTTTGGACTGCACAGACACACATCCTACCCCGGAGAGAACCTGTGCACAGCCTTGGCCATTAGGATAAAGTGTTCCATTAAAACGTATGCCGGCTTAGAACAAGGGAAAGTGATGTATCTGCTTTGTCCAATCATATCGGTCTGTGCTTCTCCTGCAGACACAGACAGTTGCTGTTTGATAGAGGCTGTTTTTAGCCCTGTTGACTGTATTGTCATTAGGGTGTCCACATGTACTTTCCAGGGCTGTCCAACTTTAACAACACACACTGTAGTGACCTGCTGAGCCAATAAGAGAAAGAAGCACAAACCTACAGAGGAATATTCTCAGGGATTCATTGAGCGATAGGCACGGATGGCTCCTCTTCTACAAGCTCTTCATGTTCTGAATTAGGTTGTGGAGATTTGAGGACAGGTCATAGGTCATACTGTAGAGATAAGGTGTTGCAAACACACGTGGTCCTAGTTCTTCATAGTAAGTATTCACCATAGCCAAAGTTGTAAGGGAATATAATTCCTTTGAGTGAAAAAGAGTTTTTTGTACATTATTTGATAAAGTTGCTTGTTTACCAGCAATAGGTGGGCCCTGCCACCTTCAACAAGGGGTAGAGGTGAGTACAGAGCTACACTGAGGATTTGTAATAATATAATAACCACCAGTCTGAGTTTAAATTGGAAAACAACCTGCTAATACATCAAGTAAAGTCACGGCAAAGGAAAAAGGGCATTATGGGGAAAAACATTGAGGGAGGTTGCTTTACTGCAGGGATCATCAACTAGATTCAGCCGCAGGCTGAGCGGATGGTCAGGGGGCCGGAACATAATTACTAATCATTTGTAGACTGTAAGAAGCACAAACAGATATAATATTAAACTAAACATAATTTAAAACCTTTATATTTGTATATAATCACGTCTCTCTACTATGTGTGGGAATACTTGGAAACAGATGTCAAAATGAAAATGACTTGGAGCTGATTTCCTGGTGTTTTTACAGTCTTTTATGTCCAACCATGGAACATATATATGTATTTCCTGGTGTTTTCACAGTCTTTTATCTCCAACCATGGAACATATATATATATTTCCTGGTGTTTTCACAGTCTTTTATCTCCAACCATGGGAAATTACTTGGAGCTGATTTCCTGGTGTTTTTACAGTCTTTTATGTCCAACCATGGAACATATATATATATTTCCTGGTGTTTTCACAGTCTTTTATGTCCAACCATGGAACATATATATATATTTCCTGGTGTTTTCACAGTCTTTTATCTCCAACCATGGAACATATATATATATTTCCTGGTGTTTTCACAGTCTTTTATCTCCAACCATGGAACATATATATATATTTCCTGGTGTTTTCACAGTCTTTTATCTCCAACCATGGAACATATATATATATTTCCTGGTGTTTTCACAGTCTTTTATCTCCAACCATGGAACATATATATATATTTCCTGGTGTTTTCACAGTCTTTTATCTCCAACCATGGAACATATATATATATTTCCTGGTGTTTTCACAGTCTTTTATGTCCAACCATGGAACATATATATATATTTCCTGGTGTTTCACAGTCTTTTATCTCCAACCATGGAACATATATATATATTTCCTGGTGTTTTCACAGTCTTTTATCTCCAACCATGGAACATATATATATATTTCCTGGTGTTTTCACAGTCTTTTATCTCCAACCATGGAACATATATATATATTTCCTGGTGTTTTCACAGTCTTTTATCTCCAACCATGGAACATATATATATATTTCCTGGTGTTTTCACAGTCTTTTATGTCCAACCATGGAACATATATATATATTTCCTGGTGTTTCACAGTCTTTTATCTCCAACCATGGAACATATATATATATTTCCTGGTGTTTTCACAGTCTTTTATCTCCAACCATGGAACATATATATATATTTCCTGGTGTTTTCACAGTCTTTTATCTCCAACCATGGAACATATATATATATTTCCTGGTGTTTTCACAGTCTTTTATCTCCAACCATGGAACATATATATGTATTTCCTGGTGTTTTCACAGTCTTTTATCTCCAACCATGGGAAATTACTTGGAGCTGATTTCCTGGTGTTTTCACAGTCTTTTATCTCCAACCATGGAACATATATATATATTTCCTGGTGTTTTCACAGTCTTTTATCTCCAACCATGGAACATATATATATATTTCCTGGTGTTTTCACAGTCTTTTATCTCCTACCATGGAACATATATATATATTTCCTGGTGTTTTCACAGTCTTTTATCTCCTACCATGGAACATATATATATATTTCCTGGTGTTTTCACAGTCTTCTATCTCCAACCATGGAACATATATATATATTTCCTGGTGTTTTCACAGTCTTTTATCTCCTACCATGGAACATATATATATATTTCCTGGTGTTTTCACAGTCTTTTATCTCCAACCATGGGAAATTACTTGGAGCTGATTTCCTGGTGTTTTCACAGTCTTTTATCTCCAACCATGGGAAATTACTTGGAGCTGATTTCCTGGTGTTTTCACAGTCTTTTATCTCCAACCATGGAACATATATATATATTTCCTGGTGTTTTCACAGTCTTTTATCTCCAACCATGGAACATATATATATATTTCCTGGTGTTTTCACAGTCTTTTATCTCCTACCATGGAACATATATATATATTTCCTGGTGTTTTCACAGTCTTTTATCTCCTACCATGGAACATATATATATATTTCCTGGTGTTTTCACAGTCTTCTATCTCCAACCATGGAACATATATATATATTTCCTGGTGTTTTCACAGTCTTTTATCTCCAACCATGGAACATATATATATATTTCCTGGTGTTTTCACAGTCTTTTATCTCCAACCATGGAACATATATATATATTTCCTGGTGTTTTCACAGTCTTTTATCTCCAACCATGGAACATATATATGTATTTCCTGGTGTTTTCACAGTCTTTTATCTCCAACCATGGGAAATTACTTGGAGCTGATTTCCTGGTGTTTTCACAGTCTTTTATCTCCAACCATGGAACATATATATATATTTCCTGGTGTTTTCACAGTCTTTTATCTCCAACCATGGAACATATATATATATTTCCTGGTGTTTTCACAGTCTTTTATCTCCTACCATGGAACATATATATATATTTCCTGGTGTTTTCACAGTCTTTTATCTCCTACCATGGAACATATATATATATTTCCTGGTGTTTTCACAGTCTTCTATCTCCAACCATGGAACATATATATATATTTCCTGGTGTTTTCACAGTCTTTTATCTCCTACCATGGAACATATATATATATTTCCTGGTGTTTTCACAGTCTTTTATCTCCAACCATGGGAAATTACTTGGAGCTGATTTCCTGGTGTTTTCACAGTCTTTTATCTCCAACCATGGGAAATTACTTGGAGCTGATTTCCTGGTGTTTTCACAGTCTTTTATCTCCAACCATGGAACATATATATATATTTCCTGGTGTTTTCACAGTCTTTTATCTCCAACCATGGAACATATATATATATTTCCTGGTGTTTTCACAGTCTTTTATCTCCTACCATGGAACATATATATATATTTCCTGGTGTTTTCACAGTCTTTTATCTCCTACCATGGAACATATATATATATTTCCTGGTGTTTTCACAGTCTTCTATCTCCAACCATGGAACATATATATATATTTCCTGGTGTTTTCACAGTCTTTTATCTCCTACCATGGAACATATATATATATTTCCTGGTGTTTTCACAGTCTTTTATCTCCAACCATGGGAAATTACTTGGAGCTGATTTCCTGGTGTTTTCACAGTCTTTTATCTCCAACCATGGGAAATTACTTGGAGCTGATTTCCTGGTGTTTTCACAGTCTTTTATCTCCAACCATGGGAAATTACTTGGAGCTGATTTCCTGGTGTTTTCACAGTCTTTTATCTCCAACCATGGGAAATTACTTGGAGCTGATTTCCTGGTGTTTTCACAGTCTTTTATCTCCAACCATGGGAAATTTCTTGGAGCTGATGTCCTGGTGTTTTCACAGTCTTTTATCTCCAACCATGGGAAATTACTTGGAGCTGATTTCCTGGTGTTTTCACAGTCTTTTATGTCCAACCATGGGAAATTACTTGGAGCTGATTTCCTGGTGTTTTCACAGTCTTTTATCTCCAACAATCAAAAAATGGTTTTGTTTTTTAACCGGTACCTATTTCCGTCCAAGTCAAGCACTCTGCTCTATTGCATGTTACAGGTAAGAGACAGCAATGGGAAAGTATCCCACACATCAACAAAAGACTCAAGACAGTTGACTAAAAAGTAGACTTACGATGTACCTGATGCTGTTGAAGGTGTTTCTCCACTTCTCCAACTGTATTACTCAAGTAAAGAGAGGGGGAAAATTGAAGGTGCCATTTTATGGGGGAGCGAAGCCCTTGAGGCATTGAAGATGCTCCACTGTTCTGAGAGATTGAGTTTATCCTCGGAGGACTGAATAGAAATGCCTCAAATTGCTTTGAACTCCACAGTCACCCGATTTCACTGACATCTTCCTACTGTGCCTCGAGGCAGGAGGGAGAGAGAGAGAAAAAGAGAGAGAAAAAAATGAAAAAGGAAGAGAGAGAGAGAGAGAGAGAGAGAGAGAGGGGGGAGAGGATGAATGCCTGATGAGTGTGTTTTGACCAGAGGCAGTGCCAGGGGACTGACCATCTGTAGGGGCCTGTAGGGTCCTCCCTAGCAGCTGATGTTTTATTGAACTTTGGGAGCCCAGAGCCACTAATAAGCAACCTGTGCCACGGGGCCCCTGGAGTATTGACAGACGTATACGCTCGGAATAACCATCAAAGAGGAGCCTTGAATGTTCTGGTTCCTTTGATATCCCCCCTCCCCATCGCTCTGCATTCTGTTACCCTGACTGAGAGTGTATGAGGGAGTTACACTGCACAGCAGGCAGCAGAAGTGGAGAAGTGGAGGAGTCCATTTCTGTTTGCATTGCAGAGTGGTGCCATGCAATGAGCAATATGCCCAAAGGGAATGTTGCCTGCTCCAGACACTATACAGATGCACTTAATTAATCTTAATTTGACCCTGCTTCTCACAGCAGGAAAATAATCCTGCAGTAACAGGAAATGTGAATTATGTGGATTATAATTAATGGTAATTTTTGTAGGAATCGGAGGTTAGATATTTTTATTCCACTGTTGTTCTCTATGACGCTCTGTGCCAGCGCAATCCTTTTGAGTTTGGTCTGCTCTACCCAGAGGTGTTGGAATGAATGCCATGCCACACAGCCACACTCACATTCATAGTTAGTAGCCTTATACAAGCCTTGGCTGGCGTGAACTGGAATGGCTCATAGGAGCAGGAGCATACTGTATCTCTGGTTTCTGTAGCGTGAGTACAGCTTGTTGTAGTACACCCCCTGGACAGGATGCTAGTCTATTGCTGGGACTATAAAATGGGACTGTGAATAAGTTGACATATTACAGGTAAGTGCTAAAAATAAAGGAAGCACCAACATATAGTGTCTGAATAGGGCATTGGGCACCACGAGCTGCTAGAACAGCTCCAATGCACCTTGGTATAGACTCTACAAGTGTCTGGAACTCTAGTGGAGGGACACGACATCATTCTTCCACAAGATGGTGGTGGAAAACGCTGTCTCAGGCTCTGCTCCAGAATCTCCCATAAGTGTTCAATTGGGTTGAGATCTGGTGACTCACACACACACACACAGACACACAGACACACACCTCCTATTGTGCTTTGAGAACCCTCTTTTAAAGTCACTGAGATCTCTTCTTCTAGCCATGGTTGCAACTGGGCATTTTTATACTTGACCCTAAGCATGATGGGATGTTAATTGCTTAATTAACTCAGGAACCACACCTGTGTGGAAGCACCTGTAACGGTTTTCTTGAGGTGAAGGAGAGGCAGACCAAAATGCAGCGTGGTATTCTTGAAACATGTTTAATGAAGATGAAAAAACAAACAATACAAAAACCGTACCGTGAAAACCTATACAGCCTATCTGGTGCAAACAGAGACAGGAACAATCACCCACGAAATACTCAAAGAATATGGCTGCCTAAATATGGTTCCCAATCAGAGACAACGATAAACACCTGCCTCTGATTGAGAACCACTCCAGACAGCCATAGACTTTGCTAGAGAACCCCACTAAGCCACAATCCCAATACCTAACAAAAACCCCAAGACAAAACACACCACATATAAAACCCATGTCACACCAAAGCCTGACCAAAATAATAAAGAAAACACAAAATACTAAGACCAGGGCGTGACAGCACCTGATTTCAATATACTTTGTATCCCTCATTTCCCTCAGTTACCTGTACTACACACACACATTTTGTTTTACGTACATGCTCGTTGGTGAGCGTTGCTCATGCTGTTGCAGTGTGGCTCTGTAGTCATGTTACACTGGCTTTGCTTGATGTTATCATACCTGTATGAATCATTCTGTATATTCAAACAGTAAAAAGTGTGTTGTGGAAAAAGGAAATTGCATGTTGAGAATGTGTGTGCTTGCTTGTCTTGATGTATGTAACCAATGATTATACTCAGGGAAATGACATATGGTCAGGGAAATGACATGCGGTCAGGGAAATGACATACGGTCAGGGAAATGACATACGGTCAGGGAAATGACATATGGTCAGGGAAAGGACATACGGTCAGGGAAATGACATACGGTCAGGGAAATGACATATGGTCAGGGAAATGACATACGGTCAGGGAAATGACATACGGTCAGGGAAATGACATACGGTCAGGGAAATGACCAGGCATAGAGGAATGCATCAGTAACGTTAATTCTCTAAGTATTTGGCTAAAAATGGGAGATTCCATCTTTTATGTTGTTTCTCAGTCTGTAGTCTCTGAGCTTGATAAAACCAGAGCATTTACACCAGAGCATTTCCTCACTAATGATTTCTTATACCCCAGAAGACACGAAGATAAGAGACAGTAGTGTGACCCTTTATAAAGGGTAGACACTAGTAGGACCCTTTATAAAGGGTAGACACTAGTAGGACCCTTTATAAAGGGTAGACACTAGTAGGACCCTTTATAAAGGGTAGACACTAGTAGGACCCTTTATAAAGGGTAGACACTAGTAGGACCCTTTATAAAGGGTAGACAGTAGTAGGACCCTTTATAAAGGGTAGACACTAGTAGGACCCTTTATAAAGGGTAGACACTAGTAGGACCCTTTATAAAGGGTAGACACTAGTAGGACCCTTTATAAAGGGTAGACAGTAGTAGGACCCTTTATAAAGGGTAGACACTAGTAGGACCCTTTATAAAGGGTAGACACTAGTAGGACCCTTTATAAAGGGTAGACACTAGTAGGACCCTTTATAAAGGGTAGACAGTAGTAGGACCCTTTATAAAGGGTAGACACTAGTAGGACCCTTTATAAAGGGTAGACAGTAGTAGGACCCTTTATAAAGGGTACACAGTAGTAGGACCCTTTATAAAGGGTAGACACTAGTAGGACCCTTTATAAAGGGTAGACAGTAGTAGGACCCTTTATAAAGGGTACACAGTAGTAGGACCCTTTATAAAGGTTAGACAGTAGTAGGACCCTTTATAAAGGGTAGACAGTAGTGTGACCCTTTAAAAAGGGTAAACAGTAGTAGGACCCTTTATAAAGGGTAGACAGTAGTGTGACCTTTTACAAAGGGTAGACAGTAGTAGGACCCTTTAAAAAGGGTAGACAGTAGTAGGACCCTTTATAAAGGGTAGACAGTAGTAGGACCCTTTATAAAGGGTAGACAGTAGTAGGACCCTTTATAAAGGGTAAACAGTAGTAGGACCCTTTATAAAGGGTAGACACTAGTAGGACCCTTTATAAAGGGTAGACAGTAGTAGGACCCTTTATAAAGGGTAGACAGTAGTAGGACCCTTTATAAAGGGTAGACACTAGTAGGACCCTTTATAAAGGGTAGACAGTAGTAGGACCCTTTATAAAGGGCTACTGAGACAAAGAGTGGAAAAAGGAGGGAAGAGGACAGGTTAGGAGTTAGGGCTGGGTTCAAGCCTTATAAAAAAAGAGGGAAGAGGACAGGTTAGGAGTTAGGGCTGGGTTCAAGCCTTATAAAAAAAGAGGGAAGAGGACAGGTTAGGAGTTAGGGCTGGGTTCAATCCTTATAAAAAAGAGGGAAGAGGACAGGTTAGGAGTTAGGACTGGGTTCAATCCTTATAAAAAAGAGGGAAGAGGATAGGTTAGGAGTTAGGACTGGGTTCAATCCGTATCGCCAAAGTATCGTGGAAAGATCTGCATTAAAATGTAAAGGTCATTTACGATTGAGCCAACATCTGCAGCGGTTACCATGAATGTCGTCTCCGCGACCGCTGGAACATTGCCTTTAATTGGGATTTGCACTACAAAGCGGATCTTCAAGGCCACGGATTGAATCGAGCCCTAAGTCAGTAGTATTTCCCCACAACGAAAGGCTCCTCAGATGGAGAGAAAACAAGGAGCGTTAATGTCTGGAGGAGGATAATGTAATACATCCTTCCTTCTTACCTGAGACTAGCTGCTCTGCTCTCCCTGTAAATGGTGTTTCTCAGAGCGTAACCTGGCTGTTCTTGTGTTGACCCGACCAGGCCCACATCCCACCACCCACCTCTGTGTCACAACACTGACATGACATATCATCTACCTCCCACCTCTGTGACACAACACTGACATGACATATCATCTACCTCCCACCTCTGTGTCACAGCACTGACATTACATATCATCTACCCCCCACCTCTGTGACACAACAATGACATTACATATCATCTACCTCCTGACATTACATATCATGTACCTCCCACCTCTGTGTCACAACACTGACATTACATATCATCTACCTCCCACCTCTGTCACACGGCACTGACATTACATATCATCTACCTCCCACCTCTGTGTCACAACACTGACATTACATATCATCTACCTCCTGACATTACATATCATGTACCTCCCACCTCTGTGTCACAACACTGACATTACATAACATGTACCTCCCACCTCTGTCACACAGCACTGACATTACATATCATCTACCTCCCACCTCTGTCACACAGCACTGACATTACATATAATCTACCTCCCACCTCTGTGTCACAACACTGACATTACATATCATCTACCTCCCACCTCTGTGTCACAGCACTGACATTACATATCATCTACCTTCCACCTCTGTGACACAGCACTGTCATTACATATCATCTACCTTTTACCTCTGTGACACAGCATTGACATGACATATCATCTACCTCCCACCTCTGTGTCACAGCACTGACATTACATATCATCTACCTCCTGACATTACATATCATCTACCTCCCACCTCTGTGTCACAACACTGACATTACATATCATCTACCTCCCACCTCTGTGTCACAGCACTGACATTACATATCATCTACCTCCTGACATTACATATCATCTACCTCCCACCTCTGTGTCACAACACTGACATTACATATCATCTACCTTCCACCTCTGTGACACAGCATTGACATGACATATCATCTACCTCCCACCTCTGTGTCACAACACTGACATTACATATCATCTAACTCCCACCTCTGTGTCACAACACTGACATTACATATCATCTACCTCCTGACATTACATATCATCTACCTCCCACCTCTGTGTCACAACACTGACATTACATATCATCTACCTCCCACCTCTGTGTCACACAGCACTGACATTACACATCATCTACCTCCCACCTCTGTGTCACAACACTGACATTACATATCATCTACCTCCTGACATTACATATCATCTACCTCCCACCTCTGTGTCACAACACTGACATTACATATCATCTACCTCCCACCTCTGTGTCACACAGCACTGACATTACACATCATCTACCTCCCACCTTTGTGTCACACAGCACTGACATTACTCATCATCTACCTCCCACCTCTGTGTCACAACACTGACATTACATATCATCTAACTCCCACCTCTGTGTCACAACACTGACATTACATATCATCTACCTCCTGACATTACATATCATCTACCTCCCACCTCTGTGTCACAACACTGACATTACATATCATCTACCTCCTGACATTACATATCATCTACCTCCCACCTCTGTGTCACAACACTGACATTACATATCATCTACCTCCCACCTCTGTGTCACACAGCACTGACATTACACATCATCTACCTCCCACCTTTGTGTCACACAGCACTGACATTACACATCATCTACCTCCCACCTCTGTGTCACAACACTGACATTACATATCATCTAACTCCCACCTCTGTGTCACAACACTGACATTACATATCATCTACCTCCTGACATTACATATCATCTACCTCCCACCTCTGTGTCACAACACTGACATTACATATCATCTACCTCCCACCTCTGTGTCACACAGCACTGACATTACACATCATCTACCTCCCACCTCTGTGTCACAACACTGACATTACATATCATCTACCTCCTGACATTACATATCATCTACCTCCCACCTCTGTGTCACAACACTGACATTACATATCATCTACCTCCTGACATTACATATCATCTACCTCCCACCTCTGTGACACAACACTGACATTACATATCATCTACCTCCCACCTCTGTGTCACACAGCACTGCCATTACATATCATCTACCTCCCACCTCTGTGTCACACCACTGACATTACATATCATCTACCTCCCACCTCTGTGTCACAACACTGACATTACATATCATCTACCTCCCACCTTTGTGTCACACAGCACTGACATTACATATCATCTACCTCCCACCTCTGTGTCACAACACTGACATTACATATCATCTACCTCCCACCTCTGTGTCACAGCACTGACATTACATATCATCTACCTTCCACCTCTGTGTCACAGCACTGACATTACATATCATCTAGCTCCCACCTCTGTGTCACAGCATTGACATGACATATCATCTACCTCCCACCTCTGTGTCACAACACTGACATTACATATCATGTACCTCCCACCTCTGTGTCACAGCACTGGCATTACATACCATCTACCTCCTGACATTACATATCATCTATCTCCCACCTCTGTCACACAGCACTGACATTACATATCATCTACCTCCCACCTCTGTGTCACAACACTGACATTACATATCATCTACCTCCCACCTCTGTGTCACAGCACTGACATTACATATCATCTACCTCCCACCTCTGTGTCACAGCACTGACATTACACATTGTCATCACTGCACCTTGTTTGTGTGGGTATGAATGTAAACCCAGGTTATAATTAGACAGGGAAAGGACCAGTTCTAATTGTTGGACTCATCCGTAGGTTGCCTCTCTAGGCAGGTTTTCATCAACGTGAGAATTCAGATTGATTTTGAATCTGAAGCTGCTAATAATTCCAGATATTGTTACATTCATTACAAAACCAATTTCATGAGCAATATTCCTAATGAAGATATGCACAAAATAAGACGGATTTAGGTGATAATTAAACATGGTCAATTAAGGCTTGTTCTACAAACACTAATTATTTGTTAACAGTTAGACAATAATTGCTTGTTGAGAGACAAACATTTTTACCACACAGAATATGTTCTGATTTGTCATATTAACTTGAGCAAATGTAAACAAAGAATTACCATTCCAAATGCACCTTTGTCAGTGTTTTGACTGAGGCCTACAGCTAATTCTATATTATCATCTTTAAAATGAGCTATGTTTATGCCGTTTCCTGAATTACATAAAGACATATGAACAAAGAGATCAGCTAGAGATCATGTCTGCTCAGGACAAGGCATAAAAAAGCTGTAAATAACTTTTCCGTCACATATTATACTAATTGGCACCCCCAGTATAGCCTCATAGACTTAAAGCAAAGCAACAAAACTCACTCACTGCCTTGCTCTCTGCTGCTCTAAGCAATCTTGTGGCAGAATGGGTTAGAATGGGTCAACTTAGTTGTTGAATACTCATTATTTCATTCATATTCATCATATTTACCCTCCTTTTCCCAGTTCTATAAGAAGATTACTTTTTAAGATGATCACCATGTGAGACCCAAGCATTTTTGTAACATAAATACCTCTAGCTCTGGCTCAGAATGTTTGTTTCACTACTACATCTTAGAGAAGACAGGACACACACCATGTGCTACTAAGATATATATCTGGGTCTAAAGAGATGAATGACTGTAAGTGGTGTTTGACCTAAGTTAGGACCTGTTGTATTTTTTGCAACGTAAAGACAATGACGGACATGTATGAGAACATTTAAAAGGTACAGCTTGATGTTTGAGGGATACTTCAACCATAGTTAGGATTTATAAATTATGTACTATTGTAGTAAACCGTACACTACTCACAAAATATTATATCAAAACTGAAACACTCATGACAATAAAACTATAACACTCATGACAAACTATAACACTGATGACAAACTATAACACTGATAATAAACTATAATACTGATGATAAACTATAACACTGATGATAAACTATAACACTGATAAACTATAACACTGATGATAAACTATAACACTGATGATAAACTATAACACTGATGATAAACTATAACTGATGATAAACTATAACACTGATGATAAACTATAACACTGATAATACTGATGATAAACTGATGATATAACACTGATGATAAACTATAACACTGATGATAAACTATAACACTGATGATAAACTATAACACTGATGATAAACTATAATAACACTGATGATAAACTATAATAACACTGATGATAAACTGATGATAAACTATAACACTGATGATAAACTATAACACTGATGATAAACTATAACACTGATGATAAACTATAACACTGATGATAAACTATAATACTGATGATAAACTATAACACTGATGATAAACTATAACACTGATGATAAACTATAACACTGATGATAAACTATAACACTGATGATAAACTATAACACTGATGATAAACACTGATAATAAACTATAATACTGATGATAAAATACCCTTAGAGAGCACCTGTTCTGGTGAATATTATGGAAATATACTTGGGACCCGTCCCAAATGGCACCCTATTCCCTACATAATGCACTACATTTGTTCAGAACCCCAGTAAAAAAAATAGTGCGCTATGTAGGGAATTGGGTTCCATTTGGGACGTAAAGCTGTATGTACATAGTGGTGGAAAATATACTTGATTCAACACAGATTTGTTGACAGAAATCAGGTGGCAATCATTAATGATTCTATTTTGACTAATCTATGATTGAAGGTAGTTTCATAAATCAAGTTTATGACTAAGCTGTAATGGTTTTATAACTATTTGATCACCAATGAGAATGTCACTGAAGCAAATAGAATGGAGGAGACACAGGGGCGGTGAAGGAGCCGTATCAGAAACCGGAAAACAATGTGTCAATGTCTCTTAAATCTACCAGGCAATTCAAACTGATCTGAGATACACAACATCTTCATGGATTAATTTCTCCCTATTACATGACTGAAACAAGCAGACAACTTGGGATTCAACCAGACAACTTGGGACCCAACCAGACAACTCAGGATTCAACTAGACAACTTGGGATTCAACCAGACAGCTTGGGATCCAACCAGACAGCTCGGGTCCAACCAGACAGCTTGGGATCCAACCAGACAGCTCGGGATTCAACCAGACAGCTCAAGATCCAACCAGACAGGTCGGGATTCAACCAGACAGCTCGGGATCCAACCAGACAGCTCGGGAGCCAACCAGACAGCTCGGGATCCAACCAGACAGCTCGGGAGCAAACCAGACAGCTCGGGATCCAACCAAACAGCTCGAGATCCAACCAGACAGCTCGGGATCCAACCAGACATCTCGGGAGCCAACCAGACAGCTCGGGATCCAACCAGACAGCTTGAGATCCAACTAGACAGCTCGGGAGCCAACCAGATAGCTCAAGATCCAACCAGACAGCTCGGGAGCCAACCAGATAGCTCGAGATCCAACCAGACAGCTCGGGATCCAACCAGACAGCTCGGGATCCAACCAGACAGCTCGGGATCCAACCAGACAGCTCGGGATCCAACCAGACAGCTCGGGTTTCAACCAGACAGCTCGGGATCCAACCAGACAGCTCGGGATTCAACCAGACAGCTCGGGATCCAACCAGACATCTCGGGAGCCAACCAGATAGCTCGAGATCCAACCAGACAGCTCGAGATCCAACCAGACAGCTCAGCTCGGGAGCCAACCAGACAGCTCGGAATCCAACCAGACAGCTCGAGATCCAACCAGACAGCTCGGGAGCCAACCAGATAGCTCGAGATCCAACCAGACAGCTCGGGATCCAACCAGACAGCTCGGGATTCAACCAGACAGCTCGGGATCCAACCAGACAGCTCGGGATCCAACCAGACAGCTCGAGATCCAACCAGACAGCTCGGGAGCCAACCAGACAGCTCGAGATCCAACCAGACAGCTCGGGAGCCAACCAGATAGCTCGAGATCCAACCAGACAGCTCGGGATCCAACCAGACAGCTCGGGAGCCAACCAGACAGCTCGGGAGCCAACCAGACAGCTCGGGAGCCAACCAGATAGCTCGAGACAGCTTGTAATCCAAATTTACACAACAACAATGATTAACACTCATTCAAAAATGTGACATTTGAATTCTGTGCCTTTTCATCTGCGTGACTTGAATGAGGTCAGTTTTTGACGTAGCTTTTGGCTAGAGATGATGATTTAATTGACCGCTGACAAAGATTAGCTGGATCCAGGGCTTCTTTAATTGTGTCCTGAAGCCAGTGTGTGATGTGTGATGAGTTTTGGCACTATTATTGACAATAACATTCGGTTGAACCGTAATTTGAAATGGTATTATTCATACAGGATGTAAGTGGAACGATTATGTTACAAACATTACACGGATGAAGACAGACAGGCGCAGGATGGCACTTTACCATTCTTCGAGTTCAAGGGTGCCATAATGAGATGCGTGACATCAGCAAACATTAGAAATCTACAGGCAACACACGCCTGGCCTGAGGCACCTCTCTCCCTCTCTCTCTCTCTCTCTCTCCTCTCTATATTCTTGGCTGAGTGTTTTAGTGTTTCACACATCAGATTACATAGAGCTAGAGGTACAAGTGCTGGACTTGTGCTCGGAAGCATCGATAACTTTTCTCTAAAATATGTATATCCGAGCTTCCAAGCAAGATAGTGCTAAACAAATGTGACACTCACAATAAGAGAATGCTATTTAACAGGCTGTTATTTAGCCCTTTTCAAACACATTTTCTGCAAAACTACAAATGTTTCCATCGCTCATGCCGTGTTCTTATGCTATCTGAGTGACTCAAACGTTCTAACAAAAACAGTGGAGGTAATCCAGCCACGCGTGGCGGCAGGTAGCCCAGTGGTTAGAGCTTTGGACTAGTAACCGAAAGGTTGCTTGATTAAATCCCTGAGCTGACAAGGTAAAAATCTGTCGTTCTGCTCCTGAACAAGGCAGTTAACCCACTGTTCTTAGGCTGTCATTGTAAATAAGAATTTGTTCTTAACTGACTTGCCTGGTTAAATAATAAAATAATAATGTGTGAGCCTAAAGTGTGGAAAATCTGTCGTTGAGGATCAGGCTCGCCATTTCTACTGTGGCTTACAAATGTCAAAGTGTCATCCACAATAAAATCCAGTGTGTCGTAAGGTTAAATGTGTTCTTTAGTTGCTCAAGCTGACACGAGACGAAGGCTTTAGACATGAGAGTGAGAAAAGAATACCTACTACATGTGTTGTATGTAAAAAGACATGTCTCTATTGTACTTTTTACCTTTATTTAACTAGGCAAGTCAGTTAAGAACAAATTCTTATTTACAATGACAGCCTACCAGGGAACAGTTCAAGGGCAAAACAACAGATTTTTTACCTTGTCAGCTCTGGGATTTGATCTAGCAACCTCTGGGTTACTGACCCAACGCTCTAACCTTTAGGCTACCTGCCGTAATGTGTTGTGTATTGTATTGAGTATTGTAGTGTGTATTTAGTACGTTATTGTGTATTGTATTGTATCGCATTGTGTATTGTATTGTGTACTGTATTGTGTATTGTATTGTGTACTGTGTTGAGTATTGTATTGTGTACTGTATTGTGTATTGTATTGTGTACTGTATTGTGTATTGTATGGTGTGTTGTATTGTACTTTAATAGTAATTATATCACAGTGATAAGGATTATAGCTGTTCATGTTTCTTAACAATTTCACTCATATGGCCTGAATTAAATAATAGGTACAATTAATGTACAGTTCATTTAGAGAGCACACAACATATTGAGCTAGACAGGATGTTGTCACTACTTCCGTCGAAGTTGTTCCCTCTCCTTGTTCGGGTGGTGTTCGGTGGTCGACGTCACCGACCTGGGATTTGATCTAGCAACCTCTGGGTTACTGACCCAACGCTCTAACCTTTAGGCTACCTGCCGTAATGTGTTGTGTATTGTATTGAGTATTGTAGTGTGTATTTAGTACGTTATTGTGTATTGTATTGTATCGCATTGTGTATTGTATTGTGTACTGTATTGTGTATTGTATTGTGTACTGTGTTGAGTATTGTATTGTGTACTGTATTGTGTATTGTATTGTGTACTGTATTGTGTATTGTATGGTGTGTTGTATTGTACTTTAATAGTAATTATATCACAGTGATAAGGATTATAGCTGTTCATGTTTCTTAACAATTTCACTCATATGGCCTGAATTAAATAATAGGTACAATTAATGTACAGTTCATTTAGAGAGCACACAACATATTGAGCTAGACAGGATGTTGTCACTACTTCCGTCGAAGTTGTTCCCTCTCCTTGTTCGGGTGGTGTTCGGTGGTCGACGTCACCGACCTTCTCACCCATCGCTGATCCATTTTTCATTTTCCATTGGTTTTGTCTTGTCTTCCATCACACCTGGTTCCAATCCCATCAATTACATGTTGTGTATTTAACCCTCTGTTTCCCTCATGTCCTTGTTGGTGATTGTTTATTGTAAGTGTATGTGTACGTCTGTACTGGTGTGCGTCGGGTTATGTTGCCCATTGATTTTTATTATTATGTTTTCCGGTGGGTTTTTGTAAATAAACTGTGCCGTTGGAAACAGTTATTTCTCTCCTGCGTCTGTCTTCTCTGTCGCCAGTTAAACACCCTTACAGATGTAAAACGTGGACAAGGCCCGAGGTGCACATTCATAGGAAACACTTATTTCTCTCCTGCGTCTGTCTTCTCTGTCGCCAGTTAAACACCCTTACAGATGTAAAACGTGGACAAGGCCTGAGGTGCACATTCATAGGAAACACTTTATTGGGATAGTCTCTAGTAGATGGTTTGTAGATGTTCAATCACTGTCAACAACATTTCAACTAACTATCCATAACCCATAACCTTAACCTTTATTCTATACCTAACCCTAACCCTAATGCTGACCCTAACGCTGACCCTAATGCTGACCGTAACGCTGACCCTAACGCTGACCCTAACCCTAACCCTAACGCTGACCCTAACGCTGACCCTAACCCTAACCCTAACGCTGACCCTAACCCTAACCCTAACGCTGACCCTAACCCTAACCCTAACCCTAACGCTGACCCTAACCCTAACCCTAACGCTGACCCTAACCCTAACCCTAACGCTGACCCTAACCCTAACCCTAACCCTAACCCTAACGCTGACCCTAGCAAAGCAGTTGCTTATCAACAGACAGTTTGTTGATAGTATGAACATCTGTAAAGCATCTATATGGGTCGGTTCATATGCGGTTCATATCATACAGTATCTTTCTGTTCTTAGATACAGACAGCATCATGTAGACATGGTAACCATCAGACAAAATGATGACTTTTTAAGCACAGAATGATCCTGTATGTTCAACGTCAGTGGAAATGTGATTGATTATATTGTTCTCCCGATATTACCAGAATGCAGTTATTTATTGTTCCAGGAAGTAATTAAGATGATAATGACATGGAAGCTTCGCCAATACCCTCATGCTTTGATCGATACAATGTGTGAGTGTGATCATTAGCGTGATGGCAATATTTATTAATTATGGTCACCGTTGATAAGAATGTCCTCTCAGCTAAACAATAAAAATAAATGGTTGTTTGTAGTTCATATTCATGATTACAGTATTTTTAAATGCCAGCTACATTTGACCAGCCATGCACACATTGCATTCCACTATTACACTGTGTTTAATTTGTATGTAAAAATGTAAATGCTCTTTTCTTTTATCAAGTAATGACCAGCTGTTTGTTGTTTCTAAGCTGTCCTGTGTAATGACCAGCTGTTTGTTGTTTCTAAGTTGTCCTGTGTAATGACCAGCTGTTTGTTGTTTCTAAGTTGTCCTGTGTAATGACCAGCTGTTTGTTGTTTCTAAGCTGACCAGCTGTTTGTTGTTTCTAAGCTGTCCTGTGTAATGACCAGCTGTTTGTTGTTTCTAAGCTGTCCTGTGTAATGACCAGCTGTTTGTTGTTTCTAAGTTGTCCTGTGTAATGACCAGCTGTTTGTTGTTTCTAAGCTGTCCTGTGTAATGACCAGCTGTTTGTTGTTTCTAAGTTGTCCTGTGTAATGACCAGCTGTTTGTTGTTTCTAAGCTGTCCTGTGTAATGACCAGCTGTTTGTTGTTTCTAAGCTGTCCTGTGTAATGACCAGCTGTTTGTTGTTTCTAAGCTGTCCTGTGTAATGACCAGCTGTTTGTTGTTTCTAAGCTGTCCTGTGTAATGACCAGCTGTTTGTTGTTTCTAAGCTGTCCTGTGTAATGACCAGCTGTTTGTTGTTTCTAAGCTGTCCTGTGTAATGACCAGCTGTTTGTTGTTTCTAAGCTGTCCTGTGTAATGACCAGCTGTTTGTTGTTTCTAAGCTGTCCTGTGTAATGACCAGCTGTTTGTTGTTTCTAAGCTGTCCTGTGTAATGACCAGCTGTTTGTTGTTTCTAAGCTGTCCTGTGTAATGACCAGCCAGCTGTGTAATGACCAGCTGTTTGTTTCTAAGCTGTCCTGTGTAATGACCAGCTGTTTGTTGTTTCTAAGCTGTCCTGTGTAATGACCAGCTGTTTGTTGTTTCTAAGCTGTCCTGTGTAATGTAATGGCCAGCTGTTTGTTGTTTCTAAGTTGTCCTGTGTAATGGCCAGCTGTTTGTTGTAAGTTGTCCTGTGTAATGGCCAGCTGTTTGTTGTTTCTAAGCTGTCCTGTGTAATGACCAGCTGTTTGTTGTTTCTGTGTAATGACCAAGCTGTCCTGTGTAATGGCCACTGTTATTGCACCATAATGTCAGACAACAGTCATTGACTTGAAGTGTTTTGTTGCGTGGAATTCACACTGCCTGAATATCGCTCAGACTCCAGGCTAAGTGGTTTGCCTTCTTCATTAGTTTAGATGCAAAGCTCTCAAAACGCCATTCATTTCTGTGTTATGAAACTTCAGTGACCAATATATTGTATTGTATGTATTTCTAATTGAATTTCCTACTGAGTTCTGCAGTTCAACGATGTCCTCTGCTGTTTGAACCAAAAACAGTTTCTGCACATAACCAGTGATGGTTTGTGCTTTGTGCATCACACAACTGACTTGCCTCAGTCACAGAGCGTGATGTCATCACAATCACTCAACTGCTTTTAGCAGAGCAGGTGTGCTCAGAAGACATTCTCCTAACCATTTCATGTAGGTGGTCCTTTCATAGACAGATTTCCTTTGTGTAGAGTTATTTAAAGGGTTTATAAAACATTGATAAAGCAAGAAAGTTTAAATAGTATCGGCTCTAATATTTTGCCAGCGTTGCAATGTTGACTATGTAGCACAGGAGGCTGCTGAGGGGAGGACGGCTCATAATAATGTCTGGAACAGAGTGAATGGAATGGCATCAAACACATGGAAACCACATGTTGGTGTATTTGATAGCGTTCCACTCATTCCGCTCCAGCCATTACCACTAGTCTGTCCTCCACAATTAAGGTGGCGCCAACCTCCTGTGCTATGTAAGTCATGGCAGACTGACACTCATCCAGGCTCATGCAGACTGAGCCAGACTCGTCCACAACACTCAGCAGGAGAGACAGCGAAGGCCAATGGCAGGACAATGTCACTTCTCGTCCTCTGTTAATAATGCCCTGCCTCTGCCTATCTAGTCCACACCACTGACAGTGGCCATCTGCATCCACAGAGCATTGTCTGTTTAGTCAGAGGCCATCCATATCAACAGAGCCTCCTTGTGCATACCAAATGACACCCTATTCCCTACATACTGTACAATCCTTATCTGAGCCAGAAGGGCCCAGTCAGGAGTCTCCCTTGGGGCCCTAATCAGAAGTAGTGTACTATAAAGTGAATCGGGTGCCATTTGACACACACAGCATCTAGTCTGCAGCACTGCCACTGACAGTGGCTCTGGACAACCAAATCCACATGGACGAAGCATCTGTGTCTGTGTCTGTTAACTGGCTGAGACTAGAAACTAGAAATTGAAACAGAGACTCAATCTCTCCCTGTTAGCCATGCAGGCATTTCAAGACAAACCAAACGTCTCCTCTGTTCAGCGCTGATCAGGGAGATGATTAACACACACACACACACACACACACACACACACACACACACACACACACACACACACACACACACACACACACACACACACACACACACACACACACACACACACACACACACACACACACACACACACACACATTTACATTTCACACCCTGTGCTCTGGTCTGCTCTGGTCTGTGCTGCTCTGGTCTGTACTTAACTTCACCAAGGCAATGATTCGTAGCGATTGAGTGAATCGGTTCCAAGCTGAACACCAATCACAGGGGAGATATGGAGCTGTACATATGAGGGAGGTACAGTATTTGTCAACCTAATTGGCCTATGGATAAGGGGGATTTGTAGGGGTAGCTGTAGGCTACATTGAGACCTATGGCTTGATCATTATGTTAATATTTAGCATGTTCTAACACCCTATTAGATGAGTGTATTTCTGAGAGATATACCTTTATGTCAAATATCTGTCTAGACGTTATGCCATGAGGACATATTGCACATCTCAGTGCTAGAGGCATCACTACAGACCCTAGATAGATTCCAGGCTGTAGCACAACGGGCCAGGATTGGGAGTCCCATAGGGCAGCGCAAATTGGCCCAGCGTCGTTAGGGTTTGGCCGGGGTAGGCTGTCTTTGTAAAGAAGAATATTCAGACCCTTTGCTATGAAACTCGACATTGAGCTCAGGTGCTTCCTGTTTCCATTGATCATCCTTGAGATGTTTCTACAACTTGATTGGAGTCAACTTGTGGTAAATTCAATTGATTGGACATGATTTGGAAAGGCACACACCTGTCTGTATAAGGTCCCAAAGTTGACAATGCATGTCAGAGCAAAATTTGTTCTTAACTGGCTTGCCTAGTTAAATAAAGGTTAAATAAAAAATAATACAAAAAACAAGACATGGGGTCAAAGGAATTGTCCGTAGAGCTCCGAGACAGGATTGTGCTGAGGTACAGATCTGAGGAAAGTTACCAAAAAATGTCTGCAGGATTGAAGATCAGCAAGAACACAGTGGCCGCCATCATTCTTAAATCGAAGAAGTTTGGAACCACCAAGACTCTTCCTAGAGCTGGCAACCCGGCCAAGCTGAGCATTCGGGGGAGAAGGGCCTTGGTCAGGGAGGCGACAAAGAACAGAGCTCCAGAGTTCCTCTGTGGAGAATCTTCCAGAACGAGAACTATCTCTGCAGCACTCCACCAATCGGGACACCACCAATCAGGACCAAATTAAGACCCAGATGCAGACAACGTCGAATAAACAATAGTTTAATATTCCAACAGGGGCAGGCAATAGGCAGGTCAAGGTAGACAGGGGTCAGTAAACCAGAGGGGGGCAACGGTACCGGACGGCAGGCAGGCTCAGGGTCAGGGTAAGGCAGGGGTCAGGGGTCAGTAAACCAGAGGTAGGCAGGGGTCAATAAACCAACGGTACCGGGCGGCAAGCAGGCTCAGGGTCAGGGTAGGCAGGGGTCAATAAACCAGAGGGTACCGGACGGCAGGCAGGCTCAGGGTCAGGGTAGGCAGGGGCGAAGGTACCGGGCGGCAGCAGGCTCAGGGTCAGGGTAAGGCAGAGGTCGATAATCCGGAGGGGAGCAAAGGTACAGGTCGGCAGACAGGCTCCGGGTCAGGGGCAGGCCGAGTGGTCAGCCAGGCGGGCTCGGGGTCAGGACAGGCAAGGGTCAAAACCAGGAGGGCGAGAAAAGAGAGACTGGAAAAAGCAGGAGCTGAGACACAAAACGCTGGTTGACTTGAACAAACTAGACAAACTGGCAACAGACAAACCGAACACAGGTATAAATACACAGGGGATAATGAGGAAGATGTGCTGCACCTGGAGGGGGTGGAGACAATCACAAAGACAGGTGAAACAGATCAGGGTGTGACTGTAACAGCATACCTGGTTGACCGGGGTGTCGGTGCTGAAAATCTGCGATGAGGACTGGGTCCAGGATGTCCCTGGTGGGGACCCAGCACCTCTCCTCTGGGCCACAACCCTCCCAGTCAACCAGGTACTGGAACCTCCTGCCCCGAGGTCTAACCTTCAGGAGACGTCTCACTGTGTAAGCCGGTTGGCTGTCGATGAGACTGGGGAGAGGAGTGGGCCTGGAAATGGGAAACAAAGGGCTGTCAGATATGGGTTTGACTCTGGACACATGAAAGGTGGGATGTATACGAAGGGTACGGGCAACAGAAGGTGAACAGCAGAGGGGCTAATGATCTTGGAGATGGAGAACGGGCCGATAAACTGGGGGGGGGGGGGGGGGGGGGAGTTTGCGGGATTCGACCCGGAGGGATAGATCCCAGATGGATAGCCATACCTTCTGCCTAAGACGATACTGGGGAGCTGGAGTCTGATGGCGATCCGCTTGTTGTCGATACCTGGAGGTGGTCATGAGGAGGGCCGACCGGCCTCTCTTCCAAGGACGACAACAGTGGCGGACAAACATCTGGGCAGAAGGTATGCCGACCTCCTCTTCCTGTTCAGGGAAGAGTGGGGGCTGATACCCCTGTAAACACTCAAATGATGAAGGGAAGGGTGTTGCGGGCGTATTCCACCCACACAAGTTGCTGGCTCCAGGTGGTGGGGTTGGCGGCAACCAGGCAGTGCAGGGTGGTCTCGAGGTCCTGGTTGGCTCGCTCCGACTGGCCTTTAGACTGGGGGTGGAACCAGGAGGACAGGCTGGCCGACGACCCAATGATGGTGCAGAACGCCTTCCAGAACTGGGACGAGAACTGAGGGCCACGGTCGGAGACCATGTCCATAGGCAGCCCACTCCAGGACCGGGGAGCAGGCAGCGTCAGGCACGAACATCCGGTTATCTGCCCCCACGGTTATCTGCCCCCCCCCCCCCCAGGGTTCGGCTGGGACCGCTGCGCCTCCCGGACCTGTTTCCCATTACCCCTGCTGAGTGCCATCGCCAGGCACGAGGTGGGAAGAATGGTCTCAGGCTCAGTGGTGGTAGCCGTGAGGTTATAGCGGCGAGATAGGGCATCCGGCTTGACGTTCTTGGACCCCGGGCCCAGCTCCTGATTTCCCACATCGTAATTCCTCTCCGTGGTGGCGAGGTGGAAGGAGAAGAAGGTGCAGGGATGCAGCTTATGGTCCAGGGCAGAATGTTGGGACAGAACAGCCCCCACTCCAACATCCGAAGCATCGGCCTCCACCACAAATTGATAGGAAGGGTCCGGATGAACCAGGATTGGAGCCGCGGTGAAGCTTTTTTTAAGGTGCCGAATGCCCGGTCCACGGCCATGGACCATGTGAACGGATCCTTGGTAGAGGTGAGGGCAGACAGGGGGGAGTCCAGGGTGTTGTCACACCGGATAAAGCGGCAATAAAAGTTGGCGAACCCCAGGAAGCGTTGCAGCTGCACCTTGGACGTAGGCTGAGGCCAATCCATCACCGCTTTCACCTTCTTGGGATCCATCTTGACTCTCCCAGAAGAGATGATGTAGCCTAGAAAGGGAATGGTGGATCAATGGAACTCGCACTTTTCCACCTTAAAGAACAACTAGTTCTCCAGAAGGTGCTGAAGAACCTGCTGGACATGAACCACTTGTTCTTGGGGGAAGCGGGAAAAGACGAGGATGTCATCAAGACGAACCGGTTCAGCATGTAGCGGAGAATGTCATTCACCAGAGTCTGGAACACTGCAAATGTACAGATCGGCAGGCAGGCTCAGTGTCAGGGGCAGGCTGAGTGTTCAGGCAGGCGGGCTTGGAGTCAGGACAGGCAAGGGTCAAAACCAGGAGGGCGAGAAAAGAGACTGGAAAAAGCAGGAGCTGAGACACAAAACGCTGTTTGACTTGAACAAACAAGATGAACTGGCAACAGACAAACAGAGAACAGGTATAAAATACACAGGGGATAATGAGGAAGATGGGCACACCTGGATTGGGGTGGAGACAATCACAAAGACAGGTGAAACAGATTGGAGTTTGCCAAAAGGCCCCTAAAGACTCTTAGACAATGAGAAACAAGATTATCTGATCTGATGAAACCAAGATTGAACTCTTTGACCTGAATTCCACGCGTCACGTCTGGAGGAAACCTGACACCATCCCTACGGTGAAGTATGGTGGTGGCAGCATCATGCTGTGGGGATGTTTTTCAGCGGCAGGGACTGGTCAGGATCAAGGTAAAGATGAACAGAGCAAAGTACAGAGAGATCCTTGATGAAAACCTGCTCCAGAGTGTTCAGGACCTCAGACTGTGGCGAAGGTTCACCTTCCAACAGGACAACGACCCTGAGCACACAGCCAAGACAACTCAGGAGTGGCTTCGGGACAAGTCTCTGAATGTCCTTGAGTGGCCTAGCCAGAGCCTGGACTTGAACCTGAGCTAACATCTCTGGAGAGACCTGAAAATAGCTGTGCAGCAACGCTCCCCTTCCAACCTGACAGAGCTTGAGAGGATCTGCAGAGAAGAATGGGAGAAACTCCCCAAATACAGGTGTGTCAGCCTTATAGCTTCATACCCAAGAAGACTCGAGGACATAATCACTGCCAAAGGTGCTTCAACAAAGTACTGAGTAAAGGGTCTGAATAATATTTTTTTAGAAATTAGCAAACATTTCTAAAAACCTTTGCTTTGTCATAATGGGGTATTGTGTGTAGATTGGTTAGCGGGAAAAATAATTTAATCAATTTTAGAATAAGGTTGTAACGCAACAAAATGTGGAAAAAGTCAAGGTGTCTGAATACTTTCCGAATGTACTTTGTGTATTTATTTGACATGTATTTAACCTTTTTGTGAGCCCATATTTACTGTACTTCCACTCATTTTTTCAACTAGTACCTGGGGACCTTCAGTCGTCTTGTGAGGCCTTGTTAAGGGTGTGTACGGGAGGCGAAGTCAGGTGCAGGAGAGCAGAGTGTAGCAAACAGGCGCACTTTAATTCCGGTCCAAAAACGACAGCACATAAAAACATAAACTTGCCAAAAACACGGAACATAACAAAAGTATGGCGCCTGACAATATCCACATAACAATAAACAATTACACACAAAGACATGGAGAGGAACAGAGGACTAAATACATGCAGTGTGATTAGGGAATGAAAACCAGGTGTGTATGGAACAAGACAAAACAAATGGACATGGAGCGGCGATGGCTAGAAAGCCGGTGACGTCGATCGCTGAACGCTGCCCGAACAAGGAGAGGAGCCGGTGACAGGCCTGTCCTAGAGAAAAACAACCAAAATGTACTTATTTGTGAGAGCCTCTCCTTTCCACAGAGGGGTCATATTAGTGTGTAGCCCAAACTGTTCGGACGCTACAGACAGAGATTAGCAGATCGGCTGTAACCGACTTCAAACGAGTCCCAAGATGCTTTTGGAGACTACAAACCATTTGGAGACTACAGTTGATTTTGTGTGAAGACCGATTTTCAAACACCACTCTAGCTCTGTCACCTTTCACCACAGATGCGGAACTGCGAAGTCAGCGGATGTGGTGGATTGAACAGCCCCCCAGATATCTATAGCTTAAATTGACAGATTTTAATGGGGATTTTGTTAATATGCTAATTATACTTTTGCGGGGGCGTGGACATCGATTCTAGGTAAACTTTCTTAAGCACCATCCAATAGGGCTGCTGCTCCAGCAGCATTAGGCAGATGAAAGCAGCTGCATTAGGCAGAAAATAACAGTCTCCGGGCAGACAATAGCAGCTACATTAGGCAGACGATAGCAGTCTCCGGGAAGACGATAGCAGTCTCCTGGCAGACGATAGCAGTCACATTAGGCAGATGATAGCAGTCGCATTAGGCAGACGATAGCAGCCGCATTAGGCAGACGATAGCAGCCGCATTAGGCAGACGATAGCAGTCTCCTGGCAGATGATAGCAGTCTCCTGGCAGACTAGCAGCTGCATTAGGCAGATGATAGCAGCCGCATTAAGCAGACGATAGCAGTCTTCGGGCAGACAATAGCAGTCTTCCGGCAGACGATAGCTGTCGCATTAGGCAGACAGTAGCAGTCTCCAGCCAGAGAAATAGCTCATCCCGGACTTGTTACATGTCTGTTTATGACATACAACTCTTGCTGGCAAAGGCACAAGGTTGGGGCAGAGTTGTGGAGGAAACAGATTGGGTCTCTATGCCAGTCTGTACGACCGTCAGTCATTTCAGACCACTCTAGACGAGCACAGACAAGCCATCCTCACTCAGACAGACATTATGTGCAGAGCTGAGATCTAAACTCTGAGTTGTTTGATTGCCTCTGCCTACCACTTCGGGGCTCATACTGTGGACATCATGTACATTAGCCAGCCAATGACCACGTCACCAACAGACAAGCCTGCTGTAGCCAACCTCTGCAAACTCTCCAGTTTGAGAGGACTATAGCAAGTCCATTGTGAGTGTGATGCAAACACCACTTCAAATCCACTTTACTCCACAGTCTGATTGCTGTAAACATTTAATTGGGTTTTGAGGATTTGGGAATGGCTCCCACGTTCTTGTCCCCCCATGTTACCAAGTGAGGACTTTACATAGACCCCTTGAATCAAAGTGGTCATAAATGAACACATATTCAGTCGCTGAGCAAAAATATTTGAAAGACATCAAATCAATGTCAAAGCCTAGTTTAACGTCAACAATCTGCTTGTATTGAAATTACAATCCTGGTCGGCCGACCAACGTATCTTGCTGTTTATTTTGAGTCTGGGGACTCTCTTTTTTAAAATAATTATCAGACAACTTGAGAATAACAAAGGACATTCTACCCTCAGCAGCCCTACTGTAATCCAGCTGTCTCGTCTGAAGTTACAGCCGTTCTACCCTCAGCAGCCCTACTGTAATCCAGCTGTCTCGTCTGAAGTTACAGCCACTAAACCGTTCTACCCTCAGCAGCCCTACTGTAATCCAGCTGTCTCGTCTGAAGTTACAGCCACTAAACCGTTCTACCCTCAGCAGCCCTACTGTAATCCAGCTGTCTCGTCTGAAGTTACAGCCATTAAACCGTTCTACCCTCAGCAGCCCTACTGTAATCCAGCTGTCTCGTCTGAAGTTACAGACACTAAACCGTTCTACCCTCAGCAGCCCTACTGTAATCCAGCTGTCTCGTCTGAAGTTACAGCCACTAAACCGTTCTACCCTCAGCAGCCCTACTGTAATCCAGCTGTCTCGTCTGAAGTTACAGCCACTAAACCGTTCTACCCTCAGCAGCCCTACTGTAATCCAGCTGTCTCGTCTGAAGTTACAGCCACTAAACCGTTCTACCCTCAGCAGCCCTACTGTAATCCAGCTGTCTCGTCTGAAGTTACAGCCACTCACTAAACCGTTCTACCCTCAGCAGCCCTACTGTAATCCAGCTGTCTCGTCTGAAGTTACAGCCACTAAACCGTTCTACCCTCAGCAGCCCTACTGTAATCCAGCTGTCTCGTCTGAAGTTACAGCCACTAAACCGTTCTACCCTCAGCAGCCCTACTGTAATCCAGCTGTCTCGTCTGAAATTACAGCCACTTAGCCGTTCTACCCTCAGCAGCCCTACTGTAATCCAGCTGTCTCGTCTGAAGTTACAGCCACTAAACCGTTCTACCCTCAGCAGCCCTACTGTAATCCAGCTGTCTCGTCTGAAGTTACAGCCATTAAACCGTTCTACCCTCAGCAGCCCTACTGTAATCCAGCTGTCTCGTCTGAAATTACAGCCACTAAGCCGTTCTACCCTCAGCAGCCCTACTGTAATCCAGCTGTCTCGTCTGAAGTTACAGCCACTATTTGATTAGTGATTCACAGGTAAAAGGTAAGGCCTCATAATGACTGAGGACTTTGTCAAAGCAAACAGCCTCTATTGTGTATTGATTGTGAGTGGATCATGTGGAGGTGGGTGTTTGAGGATCATTAATGGCAGCAACAATGACATCATCCATCAGTCTAAAGTCTCCTCTGTCACAGCATCGGCTGTGAGGGGACTGTGCTCTTCTATCACACAATGATGTCTGAGGGGGAAAACAGTGTTAGTTGTTTGAAGTAACTTCTTTGTTGTTGTTTCATCATTAATGTTTCCAGCTTCAACCAATAGATATCATGTATCACATGGGGCAGCAGGTAGCCTAGTGGTTAGAGCATTGGGCCAGTAACCGGAAGGTTGGTGGATGGAATCCTTGAGCTGACAAGATAAAAAAATATGTCGTTCTGCCCCTGAACAAGGCAGTTAACCCACTGTTCCTAGGCCGTCATTGTAAATAAGAATTTGTTCTTAACGGACTTGCCTAGTAAAATAAATATTTTTTTTTATATCATGTGATGCCATTCTCATCAACCTGGCTGTCATCTGACTGTGCCCCAAGACTCCCAAATTAGAGCCAGGACACAATGGGAAGGGACACCACTGAATGCATTCAACTGAAATGTGTCTTCCTCATTTAACCCTCTGAATCAGAGAAGTGCGACGGGTTGCCTTAGTCAACGCCCACGGCGCCCGGGGAGGAGTTGTTGTTGAGGGTTAACTGCCTTGCTCAAGGGCAGAACGGCAAATTATTCCTCCTTCCCGGCTCTGGGATTTGAACCAGCGGCTTTTCAGTTACTGGCCCAACAGTTACTGGCCTGCTAGGTTACCCACCACCCATGATTTATTATGAATGCAGCACGATTTACACTTTACATCTAGAAAATAATGGGCTCATAAGTAGTTAAAGGGATAGTTCATCCAAATTACAACATGACATATGGGTGAAGCATCCCTTTAATAAGCTTTGTTTAATCATTTTTAATGCTCCTTCCACAGCACATTAGACAGAGGAAATGATAGACAGGGTAGATGTCTATAACGACAATGCTACAACCCTCTGAGGCAATAGAGTGCTATCACTGTTTCCCTGGTGTCAAATATGGCCATAAACACCTCTTGTTACTAGTATACCTGCAATTGAGTTCTCCTCTTCAGTCTTTATTGGTGTCATGTTGCCAGAGGGGCTGTAGAGGATGAGTGATAGAGAGGTCGGCTGTAGGGATGATATTAGCACTTATACTGTCCTCTCATCACCACACTTGTGACGGATCACCTGCAGCTACCTGTAAAGATGTAGCATCTTAATTTGATCACCCTGTTGCAGGAGAACTTCAACGCAGCACGTTTAAAACGTGTAGTGTATTTGAGGTTTAAAAAGGCTTCTAAAGTTTGTAATTTTCACTTGTGAAATTTCAGACAGAAAATGTACTAACTGCTACAAAAATGTCCATTAATTATATAATCCACATAATAATTCACATTTCCTGTTGTTGCAGGATTATTTTCCTGCTGGAGGAGACCGGATCAAATTAAGATCCTACATCTGTACATCTCTACAGTACTGGAGCAATGATAAATGGTACTGGTATCTGAGCTGTTCCGCGGTTTCGTCTATCTCTCTGACGATATTGACAATTCTGTATTAGAAGTGTGTGTATCAACTGTGTTTTGATTTGAAAAAAAAATGTAATTAAGTATTACAAAAAATGTGCAATCATCAATCCTCTCGACTACACCCATTGCATAAGGGTGCTTTAATACTTAATAAAAACACACACACATAAAAAAACAACAAAAAAACACTTGTTCTTTTCACATTTTGATTCATAATTGATAATTGTTTGGTTGGCGGGTCAGTCTTTATACATGCAGACTTTATTGTAAGATATTCAGGATAGATGGTAGCCTACAGTCATTTTCAGTAGGTAGTATGATTCATGAGGTGCTTCATTTGTAATTTGGGAGGTGCCGGAACAGAAGGTGAGCCCGTGAGGGGGGTGACCTGTGGGCTCTGAGGTGTCAGAAAGCATGAAAAAACCCAACCTTTATAATAAAGCATGCATTATCATGGCTTAGAGCAGTGGTGTGGAGCTGCTTGCAGAAGTTGTACACATGGAGTACATCTTTGTAGCCTAGAGTCCGGCAGAAATGTGGCCTTATATAAATGCAATTCTGCATCATTTTAGATGACTGGAGACTTTCGCAGAATCTCTTTTAATACCTCACAAATGTTCAAAATGACAGGCTACTGAGACACAGACAAACTGAGAATCTGAGATCGATAAAACCTACCTTGTCTTGAATGCATCAATAGCCTAGGCCTCTGAGTGTGGAGAAACACATATTATTCAATATGAGGAGGAAATTATAGTTCTAAAAAAGCTTTCCAGTTTCACCGACTCACCCAAGGACGTGCAGCTCACTCACTGGCCAAAAGCATACCTATTTTTATTTATTTAACTAGGCAAGTCAGTTAAGATCAAATTGTTATTTACAATGCTGGCCTACACCGGCCAAACCCGGACGACGCTGGGCCAATTGTGCCCCGCCCTACAGGACTCCCAATGACAGCCAGTTGTGATACAGCCTTGATTCAAACCGGGGTGTCTGTAGTGATGCCTCAAGCACTGAGATGCAGTGCCTTAGACCGCTGCACCACTCGGGAGCCCCATCTATCTCTTGCTTTACTTTGTTGTTCGCTCAACAGGCCTGTTTGGAAGTAGCTTGGTAACACACAGACAGATTAGTATTTTATTTTCAGCAGGATCTATTTGTTTTCCAACCTGTGTTTTCCCACAATTGTATTTTAAATATTGCGAAAGGCCAGTTTTGGCTGCATGCTGTTCCCTGACAGATTTGCCACACGTTGCCGACTGCAGGCATGCCTTGTGATTGGGCTACACACAATCCACAGTTAGGCTATTTTCTGTTTAATTAGCTATTGATCCTCTGTGGCTAAATTCTAGGCTTACTACTGGTGTAGTATTGGGAATGATTTAATTTCTTTCTGGACAGACAGACATGTGCTGCAGAACCTTCAGCACACTTCCCACAGCTATTATTGTATAAGGAAATAAATGACGATGTTGCAGGCTCATGTCCATAACAGCACAGAGAGGGAGAGAGATCATAAAACATGAGTCTCATTGTAGTTCTGTGAGAGATACAGCTTCTGTCTCTCTTCACCACAGCAATGACCACGTGTTGGTCTACATAGACTACAATGTTGCACAAACCATAAACACGGGACGGTCCAACAGGAATCAATTCTTAGAAAATCAGGCACGTTTTCACGTTACGTTTTTTTAGTTGCGTGACAATTACAGAGGAATCCAAATTTAGTTGCTCTGATTGCTAATTATTAGGATTTATACATTGCAAACAGTGAACATGATGGTTCATGCCACAAGAGGTACCTGATCCTGGCAAATGGGTTCCGGAAATAAAAGGGTACAAAACTGAGAGGTGCTGGATTCTGTTCCGGCAGGATCCAGTTCCGACAGGATTCTGTTCCGGCAGGATCCATTTCCGACAGGATTCTGTTCCAGCAGGATCCAGTTCCGACAGGATTCTGTTCCGGCAGGATCCATTTCCGACAGGATTCTGTTCCAGCAGGATCCAGTTCCGACAGGATTCTGTTCCGGCAGGATCCAGTTCCGACAGGATCCAGTTCCGACAGGATCCAGTTCCGACAGGATCCAGTTCTGACAGGATTCTCTTCCGGCAGGATCCAGTTCCGACAGGATCCAGTTCCGACAGGATTCTGTTCCGGCAGGATCCAGTTCCGACAGGATCCAGTTCCGACAGGATCCAGTTCCGACAGGATCCAGTTCCGATAGGATCAGTTCTGACAGGATCCAGTTCCGATAGGATCAGTTCCGACAGGATCCAGTTCCGACAGGATCCAGTTCCGACAGGATCCAGTTCTGACAGGATCCAGTTCCGATAGGATCAGTTCTGACAGGATCTGGCTCAAATGAAGCGCTG
The DNA here is from genome assembly GCF_045791955.1 of Oncorhynchus clarkii lewisi. Taxonomy (NCBI): domain Eukaryota; kingdom Metazoa; phylum Chordata; class Actinopteri; order Salmoniformes; family Salmonidae; genus Oncorhynchus; species Oncorhynchus clarkii. The sequence continues at coordinate 9,791,378 of NC_092149.1, read as the reverse complement.
GATGAATCACAAGCGTTTAACAGCTGCTGAATAATTAGCAGCTCCATTCTGATGGCATAATTGTTCAAACAATACAGTTGTCCTCAGTGTCCCAGCATATAGAGCTGTATTATCATAGCTAGTTGGGTGGGATACACACACACAGAGACAATATTATTGTATAAAGGCAGTTTTTTGTGGGGTTCCATCATTGAAGGCCCTAGTCTTGTATGGATCTACTGTTTCCTAATTGGTGCTTTCTGTTATGCCTCCTTAGGGCTGTGTGGTCGACCTGTAAGAGGTGGTCGATCATATAGCAGCTTAGGCTACCTATCACCGGCCCAAGTCAGCAGGCTGCATGATTTCTATGATCAATCTCCTGAAGTGTCAGACTATCATATGTCCTGAAGCAGAACAGGCTGAGGGAGAATCAGCACATTACAAGCCTTTGGCTGTAGGAAGCAAGCCTTGTGTGTTAAGACACAATGAAAACAACGGTCTCAGTCTGTATTTGCCCAGACGGATCACTAAGAATAGGTTGATCTTTAAGAGCTGTGACACTGATGTAAGACACTGTCCTGTGCATGCTGTGTGTGTTCAAGCGCGCTGTGCAGAAATTATCTTAGACGTAGAATAGGCATGTACTCCAGTAAAGCACAGAGTAGCAAGCCGTTCTATTCCTGTTTGAGGGAAGTGACAAAATGCCCAATGGCATGTAATATATGTGTCCCTTCTGGCCATCGGAGGATGTTATTGAGGAATATTGTCTTGTCGTTGTTTATAACCTGCGCTGGTTTGTAAACCCATTTAACCCCTCGTAGACGGTAGCTTACTGTAAAGTGTTAATAATTACTTCATCATAATGGAATCATTGACAATCCTTTCCTCTCTGTGCGTTCATTCTTTCAAATAAGCCTCTTCTTTAAAGTTTTGCCAGAATAATGTAACCTTCAATAATATAGGGCTTACAGAGAAAAGCCCCTGAAATCTCCGAATCCCTCAGAAAAACTTTAATTACATCACAACTGCAGTCAGATACCTCTTAAGAGTTCCCTCATGAAAATTGATAGGCTTTGCCCTATTTTTTTAAATAATTGCTCACAATGTTATGATACGGCTTCAAATATCTCATAGTCCAATAAAATAAGACTCCTCTTCCTCCAGCTTTTCCTTTGTGGAGCTTTTGTATTTCTGTTTGTTTGAAGAATAAAAACCGTTAGGTGATTGAAGGTTTCTGTTCTGACTCTGAGCCTGGGGGATTAGAGGAATAAGTGGTGCATGAGAAAGTTTCCAGTCGGAGGGAGCGTCATCGTCCTGGTCAAAGTTAAAAACTGGAACGGAGGGGAAATCAGCCAGGTCTTTTCTGAGGAGAATGGGAGTGGTAGAATGACTGACGGCCATGTTCTCACCAAGATAAATTAATGTTGTGTCGTTATGTCTGTGTCCCAGATGGCACCCTATTCCTTATTTACTAGACGTTTGAACAGGGAAAAGTAGTGCACTATGTAGGGAATAGTGTTCCTAAAGGGTTCTGCGGCTGTCCACATAGAAGAACCCTTCTTGGTGCCAGGTAGAACCTTTTTTGGTTCCAGGTGTCACACCCTGACCATAGTTTGCTTTGTATGTTCTATGTTTTGTTTGGTCAGGGTGTGATCTGAGTGGGCATTATATGTTGTGTGTCTAGTTTGTCTGTTTCTGTGTTTGGCCTGATATGGTTCTCAATCAGAGGCAGGTGTTAGTCATTGTCTCTGATTGGGAACCATATTTAGGTAGCCTGTTTGGTGTTGGGTTTTGTGGGTGATTGTTTCCTGTGTTAGTGCCTGTGCCACACGGGACTGGTTTCGGGTTTTCACGTTGTTGTTTTGGTTGTGTTCAGTTTTCTAATTAAAAACCATGGACAACTACCGCGCTGCATTTTGGTCCGCCTCTCCTTCAACTGAAGAATCCCGTGACACCAGGCAGAATTCCTTTGGGTTCCATGTAGAACCCTCTGTTGAAAGGAGGTCTTCAAAGGGTTCTCCTATGGGGACAGCCGAAAAAACCCTTTTTGATTCTAGATAGCACCTTTCTTCTAAGAGTGGAGTCCACTATGTAAGGAATAGGATGTCATTTGGAATCGCTACTAACCAAACAGGTTGTCACAACATTGCCACATGGTAATGTCATGACCAACCTCCTCACAACTCACTTGCGACATTGTGACAAAGTCATGTGTTAGTTGGGAAGTCCTGTCTGATAATTTGGTAGTTTACTGGTAAACTTTCAACTTTTCCAGTGTTATTCCTTTCCTTTGCAACCCTATTCATGATCAATGTCTCTTAATGACCACATTCTGGTCTTCCACACATATTCCATTTCTTTGTTTTACCAGGGGCCTCACCGGCTAATTTGTCTGATGTTATTAGAGCATATTTCTCCCTCTTTGAAATGCACTAGTCAATATTCATAATGTAAATGATGCATCATGCTGCTGGTGTGTTTGAGTGAATTCATTTCCCTGGGGAATTTAGCCTTAAAGTCTGTGTTAATGGTGGGCTAGTTAGTGTGAGGGGTCGCTCCTGGATGAGCTTTATATCATTTATGGAAAGTAGTTCTATAAAGGAAATAAATCAAATGTTTGTTTTGAAAATGGACAGAGAATTTCCACTAGCAGGGATGAGTCTGGTCAGTGGTGTGAAGACTGGGGAAACAACTTCTTTCTGGACACTCAATCTATTCTCAAGATCACTCGCTTCACTCTTCAACTTTTTTCACCCATTTTACGTCCACATCCTAAAATACATCCTCTTGTTGCTCTCATCTCGCCATCTCCTTTTCCCCATACCTCTTACCCCTTTCTCTCGTCTCTTGAGTATCTTGGGGACTGATTGCTCTCCTAGTTTCCTGCTACACAAATGACTCTTGTAAAGAGTGCTAAATGTATCTGTGATGTCTGCCAAATATGAAGTTCATTATTATACTGAGTCACACACTCCAGGTAATTGGCTACGTTCAAGTTCCAGCGGTTTGAACCCACTTGAAAAAGATGTACCCTGCCTGGCATCAGGATTTTAATGAATCTCCGTTTTCCTCCCTGATCGAGAGCGTTTGGGTGTTTTTTAAGGACTTGTCTCTGTACTGCAGTGTTGTTGTAACGGTTTTCTTCTTCCTCTGACGAGGAGTATGAGAGATCGGACCAATGAGAGATCGGACCTTCTTCCTCTGACGAGGAGTATGAGAGATCGGACCAATGAGAGATCGGACCTTCTTCCTCTGACGAGGAGTATGAGAGATCGGACCAATGAGAGATCGGACCTTCTTCCTCTGACGAGGAGTATGAGAGATCGGACCAATGAGAGATCGGACCTTCTTCCTCTGACGAGGAGTATGAGAGATCGGACCAATGCGCAGCGTGGTAAGTGTCCATAATATATTTAATAAACTGACGAGGAGTATGAGAGATCGGACCAATGCGCAGCGTGGTAAGTGTCCATAATATATTTAATAAACTGACGAGGAGTATGAGAGATCGGACCAATGCGCAGCGTGGTAAGTGTCCATAATATATTTAATAAACTGACGAGGAGTATGAGAGATCGGACCAATGCGCAGCGTGGTAAGTGTCCATAATATATTTAATAAACTGACGAGGAGTATGAGAGATCGGACCAATGAGAGATCGGACCTTCTTCCTCTGACGAGGAGTATGAGAGATCGGACCAATGCGCAGCGTGGTAAGTGTCCATAATATATTTAATAAACTGACGAGGAGTATGAGAGATCGGACCAATGCGCAGCGTGGTAAGTGTCCATAATATATTTAATAAACTGACGAGGAGTATGAGAGATCGGACCAATGCGCAGCGTGGTAAGTGTCCATAATATATTTAATAAACTGACGAGGAGTATGAGAGATCGGACCAATGAGAGATCGGACCTTCTTCCTCTGACGAGGAGTATGAGAGATCGGACCAATGCGCAGCGTGGTAAGTGTCCATAATATATTTAATAAACTGACGAGGAGTATGAGAGATCGGACCAATGAGAGATCGGACCTTCTTCCTCTGACGAGGAGTATGAGAGATCGGACCAATGCGCAGCGTGGTAAGTGTCCATAATATATTTAATAAACTGACGAGGAGTATGAGAGATCGGACCAATGCGCAGCGTGGTAAGTGTCCATAATATATTTAATAAACTGACGAGGAGTATGAGAGATCGGACCAATGAGAGATCGGACCTTCTTCCTCTGACGAGGAGTATGAGAGATCGGACCAATGTGCAGCGTGGTAAGTGTCCATAATATATTTAATAAACTGACGAGGAGTATGAGAGATCGGACCAATGAGAGATCGGACCTTCTTCCTCTGACGAGGAGTATGAGAGATCGGACCAATGTGCAGCGTGGTAAGTGTCCATAATATATTTAATAAACTGACGAGGAGTATGAGAGATCGGACCAATGCGCAGCGTGGTAAGTGTCCATAATATATTTAATCAACTGAACACAGAATACAAAAAAACAAGATAAATAAATGATAACCGAAACAGTTCTGTATGGAAAACACAGACACAGAAAACAACTACCCACAAATCATAGTGTGAAAACAAGCTGCCTAAGTATGGTTCTCAATCAGAGACAATGATAAACAGCTGCCTCTGATTGGGAACCATACCAGGCCAAACACAGAAATACAAAAACATAGAACACATAGATTGCCCATCCCAACTCACGCCCTGACCAAACTAAAACAGAGACATAAAAAAGGAACTAAGGTCAGGACGGGACAGTTATTGTAGTTAGGCTTCATAGGGGTTGCTGGCCTGCTGAGCAGTGGGGCATGAGGGTTTGTTCAATAGCCACGTCGGGGACGGTTTTTAATTGCGGTTACAGAATGAAAGCTGCCCTCGCTTGATATTTGAATTCTGAAAAGAACAAAATGAAAGATATTGGTATTTATTTATTTAGATGTAGATTTATTTTTATTTTCATGTATTGACGCTGTAATGATATATTTACTGCTGTATGGGGTGTGTACTGGCGGCAGAGAAGTCAGGCGTAGGCGATGCAAAAAACTGATTTACAACGGCGCGGTTTAATAAATAAAACCCCCGTTAACAGTACAGTATTAAATGAATAAAACCTTTCACACACCAGCTTAACGTGCACAAGCATTACAATAAACAATTACGGACAAGGACATGGGGAAACAGAGGGTTAAATACACAACATGTAATGATGGAATTGGAACCAGGTGTGTGGAAGACAAGACAAAACAAATGGAACCAGGAGAGGGGACCGACTTCGGTGGAAGTCGTGACAACTGCCTGGTACTGATGCTCTAGAAATACTTAGAGAGACAAATCCAAGCCTTAATTGCTCTCTGTAGTAGAGGTCTGTTGGACTGCAATCAGCAATCTTCATCTGTATCTGCATAATGTGAACCAAGAAGATGTGACAAATGTGATTATTTTTTCCTCCCATTGTGCCTTGGTTCTATGCAGTACATTGTCCATGCATAACTATATGAAGAGAAAGACTGGCCGATTCAGTGGAAAACACATTAACTGCAGTATTTTCACAAACAATTGTGTATGTGTGTACAGGTTTTTAAAGGGTCAGCCACTGAAGTGGAGGTTCTCAGCTCGAGCTGCATGAGTGTAGACCTCTCTATTGAGGGATTTAGGTGGGAGTGCTGTGAAGACTTGGTTATTACCCACATTTTGATAGAAACTCACCCAGCTGTTGTTTACAGAAATACCGTAACAATACAACAAAGATAAAAACTATTTATCATTGCTAAAATGTACTTCGGTCTTTGTCATTTTAACAAAGCTTTGAATCAAAACACCTCTTCTGTTTCTGCCCCCCATGTTGATCAATGATTAAGCTATCTTTATCTGTTGTGTTTCAAGAGCAGCTCCATTGTTGTCCTGTGGTCTCATCACAATATTGTAGAGTGTATGGATACTAGAAGGTCAGTTATAGGTAGGTACTACAGGAGAAAGGAATAGCTGCAGTAGGCTACTCTGAATTAACATTCATGCATAGCAGACTAACTCAATGCTGGACCCTAGAGCCAGTTCCATAGCTGATTTAAATGTGTCCTTGCTAGTCAAGGACTGATTTAGACCTGGGACACCTGGTGGATGGAATGAATCATTAGGTAGAACAGAAAACCAACCGTACCCGGGATCTCCAGGTTCTGATTTGCATTCCCCTGCTTTATAACATACAGCTAATACAACAAGGATGACATTCAGTTTGTCAGAGTCGCTCACACTCTCCGGTCTGTGACGCAAGTTCCCGATGTCACTTCATCTCAGTATTCATCCGCCTGACGTTTTAAGACAAATCATATGGGTATATAAAGGGGAGGTGATGCGGCTTACAGGGTCAAGCATTTCTTCTCCCAAAGAAAGAAACAAGAGGATGTGGTAATGATGAAGGGACTGTGTTGAGAGGAGGGGATGGAGAGATGAAGGGAATGTGTTGAGAGGAGAGGATGGAGAGATGAAGGGAATGTGTTGAGAGGAGGGGATGGAGAGATGAAAGGGAATGTGTTGAGAGGAGGGGATGGAGAGATGAAGGGAATGTGTTGAGAGGAGGGGATGGAGAGATGAAGGGACTGTGTTGAGAGGATGGAGAGATGAAGGGAATGTGTTGAGAGGAGGGGATGGAGAGATGAAGGGACTGTGTTGAGAGGAGGGGATGGAGAGATGAAGGGAATGTGTTGAGAGGAGAGGATGGAGAGATGAAGGGACTGTGTTGAGAGGAGGGGATGGAGAGATGAAGGGAATGTGTTAAGAGGAGAGGATGGAGAGATGAAGGGAATGTGTTGAGAGGATGGAGAGATGAAGGGAATGTGTTGAGAGGAGGGGATGGAGAGATGAAGGGAATGTGTTGAGAGGAGAGGATGGAGAGATGAAGGGAATGTGTTGAGAGGAGAGGATGGAGAGATGAAGGGACTGTGTTGAGAGGAGAGGATGGAGAGATGAAGGGAATGTGTTGAGAGGAGGGGATGGAGAGATGAAGGGAATGTGTTGAGAGGAGGGGATGGAGAGATGAAGGGAATGTGTTGAGAGGAGAGGATGGAGAGATGAAGGGACTGTGTTGAGAGGAGAGGATGGAGAGATGAAGGGAATGTGTTAAGAGGAGGGGATGGAGAGATGAAGGGACTGTGTTGAGAGGAGGGGATGGAGAGATGAAGGGACTGTGTTGAGAGGATGGAGAGATGAAGGGACTGTGTTGAGAGGAGGGGATGGAGAGATGAAGGGAATGTGTTGAGAGGATGGAGAGATGAAGGGAATGTGTTGAGAGGAGGGGATGGAGAGATGAAGGGAATGTGTTGAGAGGAGAGGATGGAGAGATGAAGGGAATGTGTTGAGAGGAGGGGATGGAGAGATGAAGGGAATGTGTTGAGAGGAGGGGATGGAGAGATGAAGGGAATGTGTTGAGAGGAGGGGATGGAGAGATGAAGGGACTGTGTTGAGAGGAGAGGATGGAGAGATGAAGGGAATGTGTTGAGAGGATGGAGAGATGAAGGGAATGTGTTGAGAGGAGGGGATGGAGAGATGAAGGGACTGTGTAGAGAGGATGGAGAGATGAAGGGAATGTGTTGAGAGGAGGGGATGGAGAGATGAAGGGAATGTGTTGAGAGGATGGAGAGATGAAGGGAATGTGTTGAGAGGATGGAGAGATGAAGGGAATGTGTTGAGAGGAGGGGATGGAGAGATGAAGGGAATGTGTTGAGAGGAGAGGATGGAGAGATGAAGGGAATGTGTTGAGAGGAGGGGATGGAGAGATGAAGGGACTGTGTAGAGAGGATGGAGAGATGAAGGGAATGTGATGAGAGGAGGGGATGGAGAGATGAAGGGAATGTGTTGAGAGGAGGGGATGGAGAGATGAAGGGACTGTGTTGAGAGGAGAGGATGGAAAGATGAAGGGACTGTGTTGAGAGGATGGAGAGATGAAGGGACTGTGTTGAGAGGAGGGGATGGAGAGATGAAGGGAATGTGTTGAGAGGAGGGGATGGAGAGATGAAGGGACTGTGTTGAGAGGAGAGGATGGAGAGATGAAGGGAATGTGTTGAGAGGAGGGGATGGAGAGATGAAGGGAATGTGTTGAGAGGAGGGGATGGAGAGATGAAGGGACTGTGTTGAGAGGAGGGGATGGAGAGATGAAGGGAATGTGTTGAGAGGAGGGGATGGAGAGATGAAGGGACTGTGTTGAGAGGAGGGGATGGAGAGATGAAGGGACTGTGTTGAGAGGAGGGGATGGAGAGATGAAGGGAATGTGTTGAGAGGAGGGGATGGAGAGATGAAGGGAATGTGTTGAGAGGAGAGGATGGAGAGATGAAGGGAATGTGTTGAGAGGAGAGGATGGAGAGATGAAGGGAATGTGTTGAGAGGAGAGGATGGAGAGATGAAGGGACTGTGTTGAGAGGAGAGGATGGAGAGATGAAGGGACTGTGTTGAGAGGAGTGGATGGAGAGATGAAGGGAATGTGTTGAGAGGAGAGGATGGAGAGATGAAGGGAATGTGTTGAGAGGAGAGGATGGAGAGATGAAGGGAATGTGTTGAGAGGAGAGGATGGAGAGATGAAGGGAATGTGTTGAGAGGAGAGGATGGAGAGATGAAGGGACTGTGTTGAGAGGAGAGGATGGAGAGATGAAGGGACTGTGTTGAGAGGAGTGGATGGAGAGATGAAGGGAATGTGTTGAGAGGAGAGGATGGAGAGATGAAGGGACTGTGTTGAGAGGAGGGGATGGAGAGATGAAGGGAATGTGTTGAGAGGAGGGGATGGAGAGATGAAGGGAATGTGTTGAGAGGAGAGGATGGAGAGATGAAGGGACTGTGTTGAGAGGAGTGGATGGAGAGATGAAGGGAATGTGTTGAGAGGAGAGGATGGAGAGATGAAGGGAATGTGTTGAGAGGAGGGGATGGAGAGATGAAGGGAATGTGTTGAGAGGAGGGGATGGAGAGATGAAGGGACTGTGTTGAGAGGAGGGGATGGAGAGATGAAGGGACTGTGTTGAGTGGATGGAGAGATGAAGGGAATGTGTTGAGAGGAGAGGATGGAGAGATGAAGGGACTATGTTGAGAGGAGGGGATGGAGAGATGAAGGGACTGTGTTGAGAGGAGAGGATGGAGAGATGAAGGGAATGTGTTGAGAGGAGAGGATGGAGAGATGAAGGGACTGTGTTGAGAGGAGGGGATGGAGAGATGAAGGGAATGTGTTGAGAGGAGAGGATGGAGAGATGAAGGGAATGTGTTGAGAGGAGAGGATGGAGAGATGAAGGGACTGTGTTGAGAGGATGGAGAGATGAAGGGAATGTGTTGAGAGGATGGAGAGATGAAGGGAATGTGTTGAGAGGAGGGGATGGAGAGATGAAGGGAATGTGTTGAGAGGAGGGGATGGAGAGATGAAGGGACTGTGTTGAGAGGAGGGGATGGAGAGATGAAGGGACTGTGTTGAGAGGATGGAGAGATGAAGGGAATGTGTTGAGAGGAGGGGATGGAGAGATGAAGGGAATGTGTTGAGAGGAGAGGATGAGAGATGAAGGGAATGTGTTGAGAGGAGGGGATGGAGAGATGAAGGGAATGTGTTGAGAGGATGGAGAGATGAAGGGAATGTGTTGAGAGGAGGGGATGGAGAGATGAAGGGAATGTGTTGAGAGGAGGGGATGGAGAGATGAAGGGAATGTGTTGAGAGGAGGGGATGGAGAGATGAAGGGACTGTGTTGAGAGGAGGGGATGGAGAGATGAAGGGAATGTGTTGAGAGGAGGGGATGGAGAGATGAAGGGAATGTGTTGAGAGGAGGGGATGGAGTCATCATGGACAAGACATTTTTGTGGCTGCGTCACGTGGCACCCTATTTCCTACATAGTACTTTTGACCAGAGCCATATGGGGTGTCAGTTGGGACACGAGCTCTGCCTATCTGCTATGTTTCCATCACCACTGCTGAAAGGGAATCAGATCAGATGTATCTCTCTCTAATCCATCCAGGCGTTTGGCTGGAAGCTCTGGATTGAGAGAGAGACCTCTCTTTATTGGATGTTAGTGCACAGATAAAGCCAACCCTGGCTTAGCTCTGTCAGGCTGATCTGAGGGTGCATGGTGACCTGCTTAGCTCTGTCAGGCTGATCTGATAGGGTATATGGGGACCTGCTTAGCTCTGTCAGGCTGATCTGATAGGGTATATGGTGACCTGCTTAGCTCTGTCAGGCTGATCTGATAGGGTGCATGGTGACCTGCTTAGCTCTGTCAGGCTGATCTGATAGGGTGCATGGTGACCTGCTTAGCTCTGTCAGGCTGATCTGAGGGTGCATGGTGACCTGCTTAGCTCTGTCAGGCTGATCTGATAGGGTATATGGGGACCTGCTTAGCTCTGTCAGGCTGATCTGATAGGGTATATGGTGACCTGCTTAGCTCTGTCAGGCTGATCTGATAGGGTGCATGGTGACCTGCTTAGCTCTGTCAGGCTGATCTGATAGGGTGCATGGTGACCTGCTTAGCTCTGTCAGGCTGATCTGATAGGGTGTATGGGGACGCCCTGCTGGCCAGTGATAGCCCACCTGGCCCCCCTGCCTTCAAAGATTCACATCAGAAAGTCTGGGTGCATCTCATTCTATTCCCTGAAGCCTTCAAACTCAACTCTGGACCACAAACTAGTTCCACTGTGTTTTCTCTTTCATTGTTCCCCTCTAATCAGGGACTGATATAGACCTGAGACACCAGGTGGGTGCAATTAATTATCAGGTAGACCAGAAAACCAGCAGGCTCCAGATCTCGTAGGGTAAGAGTTGAACACCCCTGCCCTGTAGTGCACTGCTTTTGACCAGACTCCTATGGGCCCCGATCAAAAGTAGTGCACTATATAGGAAATAGGGTGCTATTTGGGACAAAAACAATATCAGCTCTTTAAGTTGTGTAGGTGATGTTACTGATGTTCTTCTAGATGCTGTCTTTCTCCTTATTAATGTTGTTGTTGTTATAACAACAAGGGTCTGTTCTCTCTCGGTCTCTGTGCGTGCAGAGCTGAGTGGCAGCTTGTTCCGTGTAACAGCCATATCACTCCAAGAGGACAACCACCTGCCGATGACATTCTGAAGAGCAACGGATCGCTAATGATAGCCCATTTACATAGAGGACCATGCTTAAAATACACAGGAGAGAGTGTAGATACACCACTATTCCTGTTCATCTGAGATTGAATCCCACATCCCCGTGGGACAGCTAATTGGTGTACAGTGGAATTCTAATGTCCCTCGTTAGAAAAGTCAACTGGGCTTAAGAACAATGAATTAAATAATGTTACAACAGTAATGAGTAATGTGTTAGTTATACAAATATTAAAGGAACCTATATTTAAAACCACTATCTGGATGTATGAGGCTGCTGAGGGGAGAACTGTTTAAGACAAAACTACATTCCTATAAAATAGTGTTCACTGGGTCAAATGAAAGATACTCGGAATATTAGATACTCTGAATACTGTATATTAATTCAAAGTACAGGAAGCATGTTTCCTCCACTAATCGTAGAAGCTGGACAAAGGATTTGATTGAACAAAGACAGTAATTCAGTTTATAGATATTTGAGATGCAAGTATCGGGTCAGGAGGAGAACCAAAAGGAAGGCTGTTTAATTCTCTAACGATACAGTGTATGAATCACAGGAGGCTGATGAGGGGAGAAGACTGTTTAATTCTCTAACGATACAGTGTATGAATCACAGGAGGCTGCTGAGGGGAGAATAATGTTTAATTCTCTAACGATACAGTGTATGAATCACAGGAGGCTGCTGAGGGGAGGGTGGCTCATAATAATGTCCAGAACAGCGGTATTAAATACATGGAGATCATGTGTCTGATGTATTTGAAAACATTCCACTTATTCCACTCCAACCATTACCACTTCCTCCCCAATTAAGGTGCTACCAACCTCCTGTGGTATGAACGTAATCCTGAAAAAACATAATCTCCATGTCCTTCAGTTAGACAACTTGAAAAGACCTTTAAGAGATCGTGCCTTGTGTTTCATTCCCAGGCACACAGCCAGATGTGCATCCCCATATTAATCAGGCAGCAGTCTCTCTAATGAGGGAGAAGGATTAGCCTATCACTGTCTGGAGACGGAGGCTGATGGGGTGGGGGGTGGCGAGGCTGCTGACTGGGGTCTAGGAGAGGGGCTTACTTCTGGGTCATATTCATTAGGAACCAAATGGAAGAAAATGGACTGAAACTATGAGTGATTATACCTGAACACACCCAATATAAAAAAAAGTGTCCTAATGAATACGACCTTGTTTTTGGGGGAGGGAGGTGTGGGGAGTGGTTGTCATGATCTTTGACCCTCTCCCCCTCTTGTTTCCTAGTGCGTCAGCATCAGAGGAGAGGAGAGAGGAGCGTGGGGAGTGTAGTGGGTTCAGGGTGGTGCCCTGTCCCTCTCTGAAGGAGGCGGAGAGTGCGTCTATCCCGTTACTGCGTCAGCGATGAGCAAATACACGACAGGATGCAAACGCTCCGCTCCAGGGACGGCCCTCCCACTCCGGGTATATAAGGGTCAGTCCTGCACCTTCAGGAGAAGTGTCCCGCTGTCTGTTCCAGCTGTACTCCCTCTACTGTACACTCCTCTCCTCTACTGTTATCAGACTGTTGAGCCCAGCCTGTGTGGACTGACTGAAGGTAATTGAACTTTGTGTGGCTATTTATTTTTCTAATTTTTCTGCTGTGAGGTCGCTGTGGTTATCAGTAAAGAAGCTTAATGAACACTTGGAGCATGGGACTAATTCCTTGCACAATGGGTTCTCTACAATTGAAGTACAGGGTTTAAGTTCAGGTCAATAATCCAACTGGGTTCCAGTCAATTATGTGAGGACGTAATTGTGTTTTTCATATGAAATCTGTCTGGAATTAATGTATCGACATTCATTCACTGTAGCTAGTTTGAGAAATGATGGTGTGTCCTGACTCCTGTTCAATATCTGATGTATTATTGTGCCTGAATAAACCTTCCTTTGGAATGCTGTCCTTCTATATTTGTTTTAATTCTATACAACCCAGACAGTTCTTGTTTGTTGAATCTACATGAATTATTCACTAGTCCATTGGTGGTATGAAGACATCTTCACCCGGGAGAGTACTTTTCAATGGCTCTTTAAACAGAGAAGAGTCTGTTTTTTCTGCCTCTTATGGTAGAAAAGTAAATTCTCCTGACTGGAAGCTGAAGAAGCCGATAACATGGATCGCTGCCTAATTGTGTTGGTTCTTTCCTCCAGGATTATATTTCAACAGGAAAGACTCATCCATCAGTATTACTTCCCTACAACTTATGACTATATATATGTCTATATGACTGGTCAATTCATATTGGGTGGGAAAGGGCACTTTAATTTTGTTTTTGCTAATTGCCTTCTACCCCTGTGCTGCATAATGCAACAAAAAGGTTTCAGTTGTGTCACGAGAAAAAATATCATGGTATTCCTTGTAAAACGTATTTTTTTAAATACTCAAATGTAATACAGATCTATGCAGAGATGTTAATTCATGTTCTCTTTTGATGCTAATCTTTTCTGATGTTCTGTCCATCTCTCTCTCTGTGCCCGCTCCCTCTCTCTGTGCCCCCTCCCTCTCTCTCTCTGCCCCCTCCCTCTCTCTGTGCCTACTCCCTCTCTCTCTGTGCCCCCTCCCTCCCTCTGTGCCCCCTCCCTCTCTCTGTGCCCCCTCCGTCAGCAATGAATGCAGGCATCTGTGTATGTGTACTGCTGGCTGCGTTCTCTGGCAGCAGTTTGGGGCGCCCGTCGGACTCGCAGGATGAGGACAAGCCTGAGCCCCCCCAGCTCGGCAGCGTTATGTCTCCCCAACACACACGCCACACCCGCTCAGCACCCTCCAGTGGCCAGCTCATCCCCTTCTCCAAACCGGCAGAGGACGAGGCAGAGGACCCCCACACCAGTCTGCGTGAACTACTGGCAAGATTGATATCCAGGAAAGGTAAGCCATGGCATCTGTTAAATGTTTGTTAAAGTAAAATAGACCAATGTTAAAGGTTTCTTCATAAATATCATATTCTAGGGTTGTATGTTATCACAATCCTAGTATCCCTCACTCATGAACTAAGTCACAAATTATATTAAGTCATGTATTAAGTCACCGTATTCTCTATGAAGTGCAATACTTTGACCAGGGCACATAGCGCTCTGATCAAAAGTAGTGTACTATTTAGGGAATAGGGTACCATTTGGGACAGTGACCTTGTATGAGTTTTGGATTGGCAACATCTCCACTCTGATAGCTTTCCCATCTCTATAGTTAAAGCAATTTTCCTCTGAGAAGGAAGAGAAGTCTCCAAACCGGCTTTGGCCTTTCTAGGGAGTTTTTCCTAGCCACCGTGCTTCTACACCTGCATTGCTTGCTGTTTGGGGTTTTAGGCTGGGTTTCTGTACAGCACTTTGAGATATCAGCTGATGTACGAAGGGCTATATAAGTAAATTTGATTTGATTTGAAGTCCCACAGTACAAGATGGAGGAGAAAGTTGATAGTGGGAATTATCCAGACAGAGGAGGCCTTCCCTCCAGTGGTTTTCATCACGTAACAGAGATGAAGAAATATGAGATTGTTAGAGAAAGAAAGCCTCCCTCCATCCTTCCTCTCTCTCCTCTGTCATCATTCATCTCTCTGGGTGTCACAATCCAGTCATGGCTGTGTCATGCTGCTGTCATCTGGCCCTGCTCAAACTGGACTTTTTGACTTTTATAAACAATCAAATAAATGGCTATATTTTGCCATTTTAAAAGGAACTCCACAAACGTTGTGTAGATTAGTGCGGTTTGTAGATATCCTTAACTCCTCTGAAGAGGGACAGAACATTGTGTAGGTTAGTGCAGTTTGTAGATATCCTTAACTCCTCTGAAGAGGGCCAGAACATCTACACACATAATAATTAACATTTACACACAGAAGTACATGCCAAAGAATGAAACAGTCAGTGTCTCCAGTGGATTCATAATGACGGACCGGCACCAGTCCCTGGGATGATGCTGAGCGGATGATGCTGAGCGGATGTTGCTGAATGGTTCCATCAGATAGCTAGCCAACACTGATTTAGTCATTAACAAGTGTTCATTTGTTTTAATCCAATAGGTCTTCCCTGATCCCTGGAACAGAAAGTGGTTAAGAAACATGTTATGATCCAACATAAAGGAGTGGTGTTACCCTGATCCCAAACAGTCATAAGGACAGGATGCTTTCTAGGAATAATTCTATTATGTTCTTTCATCTAATGATACAATCAAATGAATAAGGTTCTACCAACAGGAGACTCCAGTGCCTGTTACAGTATAGATGATATCTGTCTCTGTGCCAGACAGAGACAGATATTTTATATCCATATGCATTAGAATATACTGTAGTATTTAAAAGGGCAATCTGGGATTCAAACAATGCACAAGCACCCTTTCTTTGGTAAAAAGCTGAAGGATTGTGCTGGAGAAAAGTAACCCCTCAAATTCCCTGGTTCCAGGATCATTGCAGAGGAGCTCGTCCCTGAGCAGCAGAGCCAGCGGTCCGGGTCCCAGCCACAAGATAAAGGACAGAGACTACCTGGGCTGGATGGACTTCGGACGCCGCAGTGCAGAGGAGTACGAGGAGTACTCCTCATAGAAACAGACGCACCACCACTAAATCCATCTCGATTATCAGAAAACAAAAAAATCATTGTCCCCAAAAGCTATATTTATTATGATGTATTTGATGTAAATGTGTTTGTAAAACTGATATGAAGCAATATATATATACATATATATATACAGTACGTATACAGATTTTTGAAGAAAACAAAAAAGTGTGATGCTTTTCTTACATGTACCCTATACACAGTCCGATGTCCTTAAAACACAGATACCTAACCAGACAGATTTTGTAGTAGAATCAACCAAGTCTGCATAATAGAACATCCTTCTCCTTAGTGTTTCCAAACACTAAGGCCTTGGGCTCATTGTATTCCTAAGTGCCATGCAGTCTAGTGTGTTTAGTGGGCTCATGGCTTGCTCTATTTGTCATTTACAAATAATGTTACACAACGGCTCATCTGACTCATATTTGCTCCCCTATTATGCTGGACCACAGTTGCCACACATTGTTCACAGCTCTAGTCATCACTGAGCCACAGAGATGCAGCAACATACAGCAAGATCCTCCTCTTAATGCAGAAGGTACAGGGAGGTTAGACCGTCAGAGACTACAGTGGGTGTATTAGCAGCACACAGAATTTAGGTCTGAAAGTGATACCTCCCTGAGCAACTTGTCTTCTTATGGACCCACTGTACCTACAGCAGCCCAGCACATCACTCGGACTGAATTAAAGAGCAAGAGCGTTTTTGTTAACGAGCCGTCCTCCAAATCTACTTTTTCAGACACACAGCCTTAGAGTGTGATTGTAGCGGCAATAACAGAGGCAATATCACATCTCAGTCACTAAATAGATAAACTGGAACACAGAGGAGACAAATAGAGCCTGGGTTTTTACATTAGACAAAGCACGCAGCTTAACAAATATTGGATGGAGTACCACTTGGGTGCATTGGAGAGACAATGGCTTGGCTTGGATTGCACTGTTGTGAGCATAAAGCTTGGCTAGCGCTGCACTAATGCTAGCACAGGTGTCCCTCAATGAGCTGATTTAATTATTTGCGACAGGTTTTCGTTGTGGGATGGGAGAGGAGGCAGAGGAGGGGAGGCGGAGGAGGAGAGGATGAGGAGGATGAGGGGAAGCAGAGGAGGAGAGAAGGGGAGGGTGAGGTGGGGAGAAGGGGAGGATGAGCAGAGGTGGAGAGGAGAATGGGAGGGTGAGGAGAAGGGGAGAATCAGGGGGCTGAGGGGAGGCAGAGGAGGGGAGAAGGGGAGGATGAGGAGAGGTGGAGGAGGGGAGGATGAGGGGAGGCAGAGGAGGGGAGGAGGATGAGGGGAAGTGGAGAAGAGGATGAGGAGAATGGGAGGATGAGGAGGGGAGAAGGAGTAGAAGAGGAGGATGAGGGGAGGTGGAGGAGAAGAGGAGGATGAGGGGAGGTGGAGGAGAAGAGGAGGATGAGGGGAGGTGGAGGAGAAGAGGAGGATGAGGGGAGGTGGAGGAGAAGAGGATGAGGAGAAGGGGAGGATGAGGTGGGAGTAGGGAGGGATCTGTTGCATAATAAAGCATGGCAATAAAATACAGAAAAACATGAAACATCTGCTGCTGCTAGGGCTGCTGCTGCTGGGGCTGCTGCTGGGGCTGCTGGGGCTGGGGCTGCGGCTGCTGCTGGGGCTGTTGCTGCTGGGGCTGGGGCTGCTGCTGGGGCTGGGGCTGCTGCTGGGGCTGCTGCTGGGGCTGTTGCTGCTGGGGCTGCTGCTAGGGCTGCTGCTGCTGGGGCTGCTGCTAGGGCTGCTGCTGCTAGGGCTGCTGCTGGGGCTGGGGCTGCTGCTGGGGCTGCTGCTGGGGCTGTTGCTGCTGGGGCTGCTGCTGGGGCTGCTGGGGCTGGGGCTGCTGGGGCTGCTGCTGGGGCTGCTGCTGGGGCTGCTGCTGCTGGGGCTGCTGCTGGGGCTGGGGCTGCTGCTGGGGCTGCTGCTGGGGCTGTTGCTGCTGGGGCTGGGGCTGCTGCTGGGGCTGCTGCTGCTGGGGCTGCTGCTGGGGCTGCTGCTGGGGCTGCTGCTGCTGGGGCTGGGGCTGCGGCTGCTGCTGGGGCTGCTGCTGCTGGGGCTGGGGCTGCTGCTGGGGCTGCTGCTGCTGGGGCTGCTGCTGCTGCGGCTGCTGCTGGGGCTGCTGCTGCTGCTAGGGCTGCTGCTGCTGGGGCTGGGGCTGCTGCTGCTGCTGCTGGGGCTGCTGCTGGGGCTGGGGCTGCTGCTGCTGGGGCAATTACATGTATTGGTGCCCATTTACAACAGACAGTGGCTAACTGCTGGGTCCACATTAGGCTCAATGAGATGCTAGAAGGTTGGGACTGGGGATGGTGAGACCCCACAGGGAGACAGTGATTTGACAGACCTAGAGAGAGATGGCAGGTAGGGGGGATTATGTAGGACCACTAAACATTTCGGAAAACTTGTGCAGATCCCAAAAAGGATGAATCATTTCAGTTCCTTGAGTATTTTTTTGGGGCATCAACAACCTCCTTTGAAGTCTATGATAATGCAAGTCAAACGTCAATTTGATCATCAATTGGTTTGTAAGACACTAAAAATATCACTAAGAAAATGTGAATATGTTGAATAGAACAAGATCTCCAGCATATTTCATTGAACAACCTTATAATAATGCAAAAACAAATCAACATAAATAATTGCATATTCCAACTCTCCATAAAACACCTGAAGGGAGTGGAATCATGGCCATTATCACCATTGTACCCTGGAGCAATTAGGGTTAAGTGCCTTGCTCAAGGGCACAGTGACAGATGATTTATTTCACCTTGTCGGCTCCGGTATTCGAACCAGCAATCTTTCAGTTACTGACCCAATGCCTTAACCATGAGGCTACCTGCTACGTTTTATCCATCTGTGAATATCAAGTGGCTTGTTGTTCAAGTGGATGTGTGATCATACCAGATGTTCCCACTAATTACAAACAAAAGAGAGGACTTCCTTGAACATGGAGAAAAGGGCACTGAAAGAGCACTTAGGGGAACAGCTGAATGAGTAGTGGGTTTATTTCTGCTGCTGTCTGTAGTAATGGACCCTCAACACAATGCACTTGGTTCCAACAACACTGAAATTCTCAAATAGTCATCTAATTGCATGAAACGGAGGCCAAGATCTTTCCCTTGTGAACACGTGTTGTAGCTCGGTCCATATTGTCCTCATAAAGCTGTGTGGGCACCAGTCTGGTGAAACACCATGAAACAACAGTTGTCAAGTACATGTCTTCATAAACGCTTCATTATCATGAGGATTTCTGGTGATTTGTGCTCCAACCATGATGTTATTATTTTGTCTGTAGTGAACTCCAACCAACACTACATAGACGGATAAATAAAAGACATGAAAGCAAGCAGGTCATATCAATTGTTTTATTGATAATAGCCTTTTTTTTGCAAATTGGTGCTCTTGAAATTCCGGAACACAAAACCCTTGTTTTTAAACCAGTGTTCTGACCACTTCATGGCCTGAACAACATTTTTGTCCCTTATATATATATATATATTCTAGTTTATTAAAAAATAGTTAACATGGCTAAATTCATTGCATACATACCATTTACAATGTACAAGTAGTATAATAATAATTCCCTTTGTGGTTGAAATGCAGTAAAACCATCATTTAAATCAACAGACACATATGGACATCATATTTTCTGCTGTTAATCAATACATTCAAAGGCTATTCAAGTTACACACAATGTCAGCAAGGACGATTCTCTACTTTTGTCAGAAGTTAATGATAAATAATAGGCGTTTCTTCTTTATTTCAACACATATACTGCATCTATCCAAGATGTAACGAGAGCTCATCTTCTCTGCAGTTCAAGTTAAAACTCGTACGAGGAGGATATCCTCAGAACACAAAGCAGTTGTCTGCTCATACCAGGGAGGAAGCAGACAGATCAGTCAGTCCAACAACAATGGAACTATGTAAAGTATGAGGCACTAGGACGTATTCCCTCCATCTCTCCGTTCCTCAACTTCATTTACAGTACAGGGGCTTTAGTTTAAAGCTAACAGTTCAGTCACCAAAGCTTGTTACCAGAAAGATGAAAGTCAGAAGAAAAATCTAACTTGTATAATGTTTCTCTCATAAAAGTCAACCGCGTCCCTCCCAGAGAACTCTTCTACACACCTTTTGTATTGGGAGACAGCAGTTAGTGGGCTCTGGTTGAAATGTCCTGTATATCTGATTATCACCTTAACCAAATGACTCAAGCCTTTCTTAGACTATCTAGGCCTATAGGTAAATCTTTCAACAACTTTATACACACACACACACACACACACACTCACATACTCGCACTGCACACAAATGTCTATAAATCATGTTGGTCTGTTACAATGTATCCAAGTTCAAACCATAGCCTATTCATTCACGGCAAACATCCATGCACCCCTCTTAGCTTCAAGTGTGGCTCCTTCCCACTCTTTATTTGGATCAACTTTGAGGTGAATAACATGTGTTGTTGCCCAGTATTGTGCTGGCTAGTAGTATGAATACTGTACCTCCAACATTTCATTTCCTCAATAAAGGTCTTAGTTATGTGCATATTGTCATGATGCCACTGAACACCCTTAAATACCACTTAAGGTGCGTTCGTTGGTACTGCTTGCCACTCATTAGCTAATTAACAGGAAGAGAGTGTTTTATCTCCACATGTATACGTTTAGACCTGGGAATAAAATAAATAGATTTTTAATATGAGTTTACCTGGGCTTGGAAGCGCTCCGTTTCCTAAACAGATAACAGGTGCTACAGTACATCTTCTTCAGCCTACCGATCTGCAGGGCCAATCAACAATAAAACAATAACACATCATGGTACTATTTACTGAGGCTTGTAAGCAGAGAGAAAAGAGGACAGAGAAAGAGAGGAGAGGAGAGAGAGACAATAGAGAAAGAGGACAGGAGAGAGAATAGAGCGAGAGGACAGGAGAGGGAGACAGAATAGAGAAAGAGAGGACAGGAGAGAGAATAGAGCGAGAGGACAGGAGAGGGAGACAGAATAGAGAAAGAGGACAGGAGAGGGAGACAGAATAGAGCGAGAGGACAGGAGAGGGAGACATAAGAGAAAGAGAGGACAGGAGAGGACAGGAGAGAGAATAGAGAAAGAGGACAGGAGAGAGAATAGAGAAAGAGGACAGGAGAGGAGAGACAGAATAGAGAAAGAGGACAGGAGAGCGAGACAGAATAGAGAAAGAAAGGAAGACAATAATTAGCATTGATACAAAATGCACTGTAAAAAGAAAGGGCATCTCTTTCAGGCACAGAGTTGATTTGTCACAGACCAGGGAGCTATATATACATCCAACTCATCTGACAGGTGACAGACAGAAGAGAAAAGTCAACATTCATTCACCCATCATTGAGACTAGTCTGTCTGGGGAGTTTGGAGGAAGAAGCCAGGAGCATGTCTGTGGGGCTGTGGGGCCCCGGGCCCTTCATAGTCATGCCGGCTCCTACCATGGCCGGGTAGCTGCGGTTACGGCGGATGCCCGCGTTCAGAGCGGGGCCGAGGCCCCCTATGGGACTGGTCACCACAGAAGGGCAGAAGTGGGAAGGGCGGTGGAGGCCGCTGAGGGGCCCCAGCATGGTGGGCCCCGTGGCCCCTGATAAAGAGGGGCCGGCCCCAGCCACGCTGAAGCGCTTCAGCTTGTCCACCAGCTTCAGATTGTGGACGCTGACGTCAGTCTGACACTCGCTGTCTGCTGACTCACTGCTCTGGGCCTCTGCCCTCACCTCCTTCAGGATGGAGCTGGCCGGCTTCGATGCCAGGAAGTTGTCATAGGGCGGGGCGCTGGGACTGAGTTCGAAGGGGCCCACGGGGCTGCTGGGTTTGGCACAGAGGGAGCGGTGGGTTGGGGAGTTGGGCGGCGTGGAGGGTAGGGTGTCGGGGGGCCGCGGCGGTAGAAGCGACGGTACTCCCCCAGTGGGGATGGAGGTGCTACAGTCTGCCCGGTCCCAGCTCTGAGGGTTGTAGACTGCTGCAGAGATGCCTCGCTCCTGGAGGAGCCGCACCAGACCTCCACTAGTGCTCATGGTCTTGGTGGAGTCTCTTAGGTTGGTGAAGGACTCGGCTGCCAGGCTGAGGCGGCGCGGGGTGCAAGGGGTTGAGCAGGGGGTAGATCTGACGCTGCTGCTGCTGGTCATGACGCAGGAGGCAGTAGGGCCCGACATAAGGCTGAAAGAGGGAGATGAGAGGGACACATACAGACCGTCACACACAGTCAGCCATACCGCTATGCAGTCAGCCATACCGCTATACTGTCAGCCATACTGCTACACAGTCAGCCATACTGCTACACAGTCAGCCATAGCGCTATACAGTCAGCCACACAGTCAGCTATACTGTTATACAGTCAGCTATACTGCTATACAGTCAGCCACACTGCTGTATAGTCAGCCACACAGTCAGCTATACTGCTATACAGTCAGCTATACTGCTATACAGTCAGCCACACTGCTGTACAGTCAGCCACACTGCTGTACAGTCAGCCACACAGTCAGCTATACTGTTATACAGTCAGCTATACAGTCAGCCACACAGTCATACAGTCAGCTTTACAGTCAGCTATACTTTTATATAGTCAGCTTTACAGTCAGCTATACTGTTATACAGTCAGCTATACTGTTATACAGTCAGCTATACTGTTATACAGTCAGCTTTACAGTCAGCTATACTGTTATACAGTCAGCTATACTGTTATACAGTCAGCTTTACAGTCAGCTATACTGTTATACAGTCAGCTATACTGTTATACAGTCAGCTATACTGTTATACAGTCAGCTTTATAGTCAGCTATACTGTTATACAGTCAGCTATACTGTTATACAGTCAGCTATACTGTTATACAGTCAGCTTTACAGTCAGCTTTACTGTTATACAGTCAGCTTTATAGTCAGCTATACTGTTACACAGTCAGCTTTACAGTCAGCTATACTGCTATACATTCCGCCACACAGTCAGCTACACATCAGCCATGCTGCCATACAGTCAGCTATGCTCCTCAGCTATGACAGACACAGCCAGAGCCTAGACCACACAATAGATCCTTCTAAAGCCTAGACCACTCAATAGATCCTTCTAGAGCCTAGACCACTCAATAGCTATTCAATAGGTTGATTTTAGTCTGACCATCATTGATCATCAATGTTAGTTTCCTTTTTTAGCACACACACTGATGCAGACTAGTACAATATAATGGAGCTTCCTGGTACAAAGTAAATGAACTAACCAATCACTGCCCATATCAATATCAGATCAAATAGAAAACAATATTAACACCTCACTGACTATTTCATTCAGAAACCAACAGACAAATCAATGGGACTCTTTGACAAGGTTATCTGGATGTTACCCCAAACACATGCTATTTCAACCCCAGATAACATTTCCTGGAAAACCCCCAAAGGAAATCAGAGACACAGTGCTAACACACCGGTAATTATACAAACCAGTGTTATGAACACCGTTCCAAACATAGTTCTGTAAGCAATGAACACCCACAAGCTTTTAGCATCAATCATCAGACCACAATCAAGTTGTATTGTATGAATCAAGGCCAGGGCCCCATCATTATATTATGGAGGACATTTTCATCTGATCGTCATTGATTAGAGAGTCTCAGCCCGTTGGGGCGGAGCTGTTCTAGATTTGTTTGATTGACAGTTGACAGGAGGGGGGTTAGAGGGTTTAGAGACCAAAGGAAGCAGAATAGTTAGAAGGGGACAGCGAGGCAGGCTTTGTTATTCCCCGGAACAACCCCAACACTACGGAGTCAGACCCCAAATCCCCTACAATGAGGCCACGCTACTAGTCATGTGACATGCGACAGGTCTCACCCACAGGGCGGGATGGGGCGTGGCTCAGTGGGCCTGCTGCTCTAAATCAGCCTTCAGAACAACATGATAGAGAGCGGCTTCCTCTTCCTCATCACATGACCTTGAAGGGATGGGGGCAATTCAATACAATTCAATCATCTTTATTCAGGAGGGGCAATTATAGCTGTCAGACAGTGGGTATGTGTTAAACACACCATGGCTCAGCCAGGGCTAAGGAAAACGTACTAGTGAACGAAATCATGACTAACTTAGTTTTTACATTAATTAATATTATTAATCTGAGTCACTATTTCCTTCAGCAATATGGGTTTATTATGATCCTCTCTGTATTATCATTCTCAGCCCAATGCTGAAAGCCAAGGAGGTTTCCACTGTCTGCAGTGGTAGCGATTCAGACAGACACTGCCACCTAGTGGCTACAGGGGTACACTGCAGTGTCAGCATGCATCTCCAATGGCACTCTTTTCCCTATATGCTGTAGTGCACTACGTTGGTCCAGGTCCCACAGTGGATAGGGAAGCCATTTGGGACTCCACCAGTGTGGGGTAAGAGGGTTGTCTAACCTGGGGGTGACTCTGGTCAGCTCGTCTGAGGGGTGCATGATCCGACAGGTGGTGAAGGTATAGGTGGAGCTGGTGTTGGACATGCATTTACCAGGGTAGTGGGCTGTAGACAGGAAGAGAGGGAGAGAGAGGGAGAGAGAGGGAAAGAGAGGGAAAGAGAGGGAGAGAGAGAGAGGGAGAGAGAGGGAGAGAGAGGGAGAGAGGGAGGGGGAGAGGGAGGGAGAGGAGAGGGAGAGAGGGAGAGAGGGGGAGAGGGAGGGGGAGAGGGAGGGAGAGAGAGGGAGAGAGAGGGAGAGAGTAGAGGGTTAGTACTGGGCAGAGGAACCAACATTCTTTTAAACATAAAACTTCAAATCAAACACTCAAAGACAGAGTGGATGGTTTAAAGCTGCATCAATTGCAAAGATGAAACCGCTGTATTTTTGCCTGAAGAAGCCGTTTTAAACCACTGAAAACAATTAGATAGGCAGATAAAGGAATGACAATGATTTCAGAAGATTCCTAATATCCCAGGCATGAATTAGTGTTCCACTCGAACATAGGGATTCTCCATAAGGAACACAATGCAGGTTGAACTAAAAGCACTAGAGAGAAGTGGTGTGTTGACTGTTTGGAGCCGTGTGTGGACTCTGCAGTGTTGACTGTTTGGAGCCGTGTGTGGACTCTGCAGTGTTGACTGTTTGGAGCCGTGTGTGGACTCTGCAGTGTTGACTGTTTGGAGCCGTGTGTGGACTCTGCAGTGTTGACTGTTTGGAGCCGTGTGTGGACTCTGCAGCTCAATGTCAAAGGCAGGAGATGAGGTGACATTCACACCACTCCATAATAATTCCTAGGAAACAGGGTCATGGACTGAACATGTTTCCCAAATGGTCCCCTACTCTCTATATAGTATACTACTTTTAACCAGAGCACTATGGGCCATGGTTGAAATAGTGCATTGTATAGGGAATTGGGGCCATTTGGGATGACAGTAGTGTCATGTGAGTTACTGGACAGCTGTGAGAGCACGTTGTTAACAGATCACGTCATATGATACCACGACAACCAAACCACAGAGACCTGGACACTGGCCATAGGTTGTACATATTCAATCTGGAGTGTGTGTGTGTGTGTGTGTGTAATACGTATATACTACATCACTATGTAGGTTTACACTAACATAGGACATCTCTAATAATTGGCTTTTTGAGTGTTCTTCATGCCTTTGAGATGAAGAATGTTGTGATGGAAGATGAGAACAAAATCACGACAACATGATTTGACACCAGATAGGACACAAATGACTTGAGTGGATGGAAGTGGTGATCAGAACTGGAGGATTCAAATGAATCTGAATTTGTAAGGAAGGATCTTGAGATTTTAGGAACAGTGTGAATATGAGGTGGAGATTAAACACAATACTGAAATAAATTCAACTCAATATACTCAAAAGGGGTATGATAGTAGCACACGTCTAGATGAGGTGGGTGTGTCTGGACGAGGTGGGTGTGTCTGGACACGTCTGGATGAGGTGGGTGTGTCTGGACGAGGTGGGTATGTCTGGACACGTCTGGATGAGGTGGGTGTGTCTGGACGAGGTGGGTATGTCTGGACGAGGTGGGTATGTCTGGACACGTCTGGATGAGGTGGGTGTGTCTGGACGAGGTGGGTGTGTCTGGACACGTCTGGATGAGGTGGGTGTGTCTGGACGAGGTGGGTATGTCTGGACACGTCTGGATGAGGTGGGTGTGTCTGGACGAGGTGGGTATGTCTGGACACGTCTGGACGAGGTGCGTGTGTCTGGATGAGGTGGGTATGTCTGGACATGTCTGGATGAGGTGGGTATGTCTGGAGATGTGTGCATGAGCGTGGAGGGATCGGGGACCGACGGGCAGGCGAGGAGGGGATGGCTATGGCCAATGAATGCCCCAATATCCTGAGGTAGAAGGGAGGGCTTGGGACGTCCGGTGCCTGTGTGACCCATTTAGCAGGCTCCCTCACCGGACACCCCGTCTGCAGCTGCAGCCTGATCCTGGTTCCACTGGTTCTCGCTGTCTGGAGGTGCAGGGGACGACAGTGATGTGCTGCCTGGGCCTGTCTCGCCCTCTTCCCTGGCTTCTCCCTCTGGAAGGTTGTTGTTGATGGATCTGCCGCTGCAGGAGGAGGAGCAGGAGGAGGAGCGGGTACGGAGGCCCTGCCGGCTGAGGATGGAGATGCCACTACAGCCGGGGGTAGAGCCTGAGACAGACAGGTGGTCAGACTCCTCCACTACCTCAAAGTCCTCCTCCTCAAAGTCAGTGAACAGGTACATGTGCTCCAGGTCTAGTTCCAGAGGACGGAAGCCCTTAGTGACCACACCAGGCCGCGTGTCCAGGATCCCACCCAGGTTGGGCTGAGCCAGCTGCTGCCACTGGTGCAGGGTGGCCGAGCCTGGGAGGGAGAATATCAAACGTTAGACACGCATATATTATTAAAGTGTAATGATAATGTAATAAATATGAGTATATATTATTATAGTGTAATGATAGTAATAAATATGAGTATATATTATTATAGTGTAATGATAATGCAATACATGTTAGTGTATACTATAGTGTAATGATAATGTAATAAATATGAGTATATATTATAGTGTAATGATAATGTAATAAATACGAGTATATATTATTATAGTGTAATGATAATGCAATACATGTTAGTGTATACTATAGTGTAATGATAATATAATTAATCCCAGTGTAATGATAATGTAATAAATCATAGTGTATATTATATTGTAATGATAATGCAATTAATCTGTGTATATTATTATAGTGTAATAATGTAATAAATGGTAGTGTATATTATAGTGTAATGATAATGTAATAGCAGTGTAATAATGTAATGAACTCACAAGTGTTGATTCATTGTGCATGTTAATGGTGTTGTCACCAGGCGGCACTAGAGACGCAGATTAGATACTCTACTAGATGTTTCCTACTACAGTATAACCTGACAGTGACTACATCCCAAATGCCACCCTACATCCCTATATAGTGCCCTCTGATCTCTGCTGATTTTTCAATCAACCATTTAATCTGACAAAAAAAAAGCTGAAAAACTTGTTGAAAACAACATTTGGAAAATGAATATATTTAGCATTTTAACGTGGGGAAATATGTAAGAAAAACGTAGATAAAAATGTTAAGAACTTCTTTTATTTGGTTAAACGTGTGCTTCATACCTGATCTATAACTGCATCTATCGACTCAAACACAGTATCCAACTTGTATTTCAAACAGTAGCATTCAGGTTCTTTCAGGAGATAACACAAATATGTAGCAAATCTCTCGACAGCTTTTTGAGGATGCCTGATATGTTTGGAGATGATTTGACATGGACATTAGAGTAACAGGCTGTATGGCTGTTTAATGTAATCTCTCCTTGATGAAACATAGGATGAGAGGCACAGGGCCTCAACGATGCTGTGAAAAAGACCAGCAACAGGTCTGGATTTGCTGTGCATGATGATAACTAAACCAGGCTAAACTAATGTGTTTGGCAGGGCTAGTGGTGGGCCGGTCTAACTCGAAGTAAAAGCTCAGACACACCAATAACGGTTTCTGGAACTTGGCACCTCTGAACGTAGTTTGCAAACATATTTATTATGTAGAATCACTTAAGAGTTTTGGCAGTCAGACATCGACAGCGGGTGGTCCCTAAAACACAGCATGCTGAACGATCGGCTAGATCCACAATCGGTGTGAACTGTGTGAGCCTCAACTCTAACTGTAGATGTGGAACCAGCAGTGGGGGCTGGGTGAGTCAGAAGTAGAAGGAGTACTGTGTGGAGAGGCTGCACTCATCATGGTGAATTAAATCCCACAGTGTGTCAACCAGCAGCAGGGTGAGAGGTCGTGGGGGAGGAGTCACCTTCCAGTGGCTTGACGATCTGCAGCTTCTCCGGCAGGTATGAGCGGGAGCTGAAGGAGTACCCAGACCAGATGGAAGAGGGGTGGGTTCCTCCCAGGGACATGATGCTCTCTGTGGGGGTCATACTGCCGTTGTCCACCTCTCCCTTCTCCACCAGCCCCTGGAGCTTCCGATCCCTCTCCTCCTCGAAGAACCGCCGCTCGCTCAGGTAGTTGTCCCGCCGCAGGGAGAGACGTCGCAGGGCTGCTTCCAGATCCTGAGAGCCCGGCGTTCCAGGGGTCCCTGGTTTCTTGTTGGAGTCATCCATACTGGGGGGGAGAGAGAATAGAGCAGAAGACAACATGAGTCTTGGCCATCAACCTGCATTTGCTGAGGACAGGAGAAACTGTGTACATTGTATTTATTTATTCAATCTAGTCCTATTCAACGCTACAAGTCTAACAAGAGGTCCTATAACTGGTTTTCTGTACTCAATGAGACACTGGTCCTGTACATAACAACGTGAATAGCAACAAGACTGGCTGATGACATCAACAAAAAGAGTCAACTGTTATTTGCGGTTGTCAAAACTAATAACAAAAATCACCAATGGTCATTTGACGTCAACACAAGACGTTTTGACTTTCCTAGCATTATGTGCAGGGCCACAACATAATCAGTTGTTACAGGAGAAACTACTGTTTGGCTTTATTGTACCGTGGTTGCTATGGGAACTAGTAAAGACAAACTTCTTCCTTTCCCTCTTGGTTTACACAGCAAAGCCATGGATATTGCTGTCAGTGGTGTTGTTGTAGAGCCAGCAAATTACAATGATAGCAGATATGCATTCAGGAAACCGTCTTGTTAACACTCTGATAGACTTTACTGGACAACTACATGGATGGGACGACCTCTGACCTGTTGTTCCAGCCAGAACTTTACTTGATCAAGTAGGTAGGCAGACAGACAGACAGACAGACAGACAGACAGACAGACAGACAGACAGACAGACAGACAGACAGACAGACAGACAGACAGACAGACAGACAGACAGACAGACAGACAGACAGACAGACAGACAGACAGACAGACAGACAGACAGACAGACAGACAGACAGACAGACAGACAGACAGACAGACAGACAGATTTCATATTCAAAGTGAAAGAGAGCCAGCCAGCGAGTAGAGTCATGTCTCAGTCCCAGTACCTGTGGTCAGGCGTCTCCAGTATGAAGCTGTTGGTGTGGTTGTCTATGAGGATGCTCCCCATATCTCCTCCGTACAGGCTGGAGCGGGGCGTGGACAGGCAGCTGGAGCGGCCAGAGTTCAGACAGGACGACCGGTTGGAGCCGGGGATGTTCATGGGAGACGGGGCCAGAGAGGAGCGCTGACGCATCAGGTTAACGTTTTTCACAGTCTCAAACACACGCTTGGGGTGCAACCTACACACACACATACCATACACACATACCACACACACATACCATAGACACACACATAACACACACACACACACACACACACAATATCAGCATAGCTCTAAAATGGGGTTAGATGTACTTCAGTAGATATTGGTATTGAATCAGGGCCTACTTCTGCTCTTCCACTTCCGGGTCATCCATAGCCAGCCCCTTCCTCATGGTGCCCTCAATCTCAGCAGCTAGAGAGTCCTGGGAGGACAGACAATAATAATAATAGTAATGATGATGAGTACTATGTGACTAGTCTCTGAAGTCCCAGACCTAGGGACTGTGATTAATAAAGATTATCTTGGTAACGTTGAAAAGGGGGGTGTCCTCTTCAGACAGACAACTCTCCCAACAAATCACAAGGCAGACATGCCAGAATGTCACGATTCAAAACAAAAGTTGGCAGGCAAAACCTTTGCAGTAGTTTAAGTGAAGGTAGTTGATGCAAACTAAACACTCACGTAATGCACTCATTAAAAATAACCTCTGATCACCATATTTCTAGCTACTTTTTTGTGTCCGGGAGATGTTTAAGCTAGGACAACACGCTAGGACGACACGCTAGGACAACACGCTGATAAGGCAGTGACGTTGTAAATAAACCCTAATGCCAAAGTGACGTTGTAAATAAACCCTAATGCCAAAGTGACATTGTAAATAAACCCTAATGCCAAAGTGACATTGTAAATAAACCCTAATGCCAAAGTGACATTGTAAATAAACCCTAATGCCAAAGTGACATTGTAAATAAACCCTAATGCCAAAGTGAATAAATAAACCCTAATGCCAAAGTGACATGGTAAATAAACCCTAATGCCAAAGTGAATAAATAAACCCTAATGCCAAAGTGACATGGTAAATAAACCCTAATGCCAAAGTGACATGGTAAATAAACCCTAATGCCAAAGTGACATGGTAAATAAACCCTAATGCCAAAGTGACATTGTAAATAAACCCTAATGCCAAAGTGACATTGTAAATAAACCCTAATGCCAAAGTGACATTGTAAATAAACCCTAATGCCAAAGTGAATAAATAAACCCTAATGCCAAAGTGACATGGTAAATAAACCCTAATGCCAAAGTGACATGGTAAATAAACCCTAATGCCAAAGTGACATGGTAAATAAACCCTAATGCCAAAGTGACATTGTAAATAAACCCTAATGCCAAACTGACATTGTAAACCCTAAGGCCAAACTGACATTGTAAACCCTAATGCCAAAGTGACATTGTAAACCCTAAGGCCAAACTGACATTGTAAACCCTAAGGCCAAACTGACATTGTAAACCCTAAGGCCAAACTGACATTGTAAACCCTAATGCCAAACTAACGTTGTAAACCCTAATGCCAAACTGACGTTGTAAACCCTAATGCCAAACTGACATTGTAAACCCTAAGGCCAAACTGACATTGTAAACCCTAATGCCAGAGTGACGTTGTAAACCCTAATGCCAAACTGACATTGTAAACCCTAAGGCCAAACTGACATTGTAAACCCTAATGCCAAACTGACATTGTAAACCCTAATGCCAAACTGACGGAGTTAAACCTACAGGAGGGTATCTCTCCAGGAACAGGGTTGGAGTGAAAACCTACAGGAGGGTAGCTCTCCAGGAACAGGGTTGGAGTGAAAACCTACAGGAGGGTATCTCTCCAGGAACAGGGTTGGAGTGAAAACCTACAGGAGGGTATCTCTCCAGGAACAGGGTTGGAGTGAAAACCTACAGGAGGGTATCTCTCCAGGAACAGAGTTGGAGACCCATGTTCTAGAGAGACTATGTGACTGAATTGGGTTAATTTGTTAGAGAATCTTCTGGGCCCCAAAAATCAGCCAATGGATTCTGGACAAACAAAACAAGACAGGATCCATCACACGGAAGTAACAGGGTTACATGGGAACTAACCCAGCCTGTTAATCCTACTGTAAACACCTCAAAACATTACTTCTCTCTACAGGGTCAATACCAGCCATCTCCTTCTCCCCACAGACCACATTCACTACAGCTAGATGCTAATACAGATAAGGTGTCTACCTCTCTCTACATTACATTTACATCACAGTTCTGGGGCTGGGGAGTTACGTCGTGGCCAGGGCATTAGGGTTACCTCCCTGCTCCTCACTGGTGGTGAGTGGCAACACATCAAGCAGTCAGAGATGCAATAGACAAGTTGTCCACTCACCCCCTCGGCATAAACAATGCTGTTAACATCTGACACCTGAGGAATGGGGTTGAAAACAAAACCTGATGAAAGGAAATCCATTTCCCCTCTATACCAGTTACAGCCCTCTCTCCATTCCACTCTGCTTCAATCTGTTCTTCCCTCCTCATGCTCACTCCTTCCCTCCTCATGCTCCCTCCCCCCTCCTCTCTCATACTCTATCCCTCTCTCCTCTCTCATGCTCCCTCCTCATGCTCCCCCCCTCCTCTCTCATACTCTATCCCTCTCTCCTCTCTCATGCTCCCTCCTCATGCCCCCCCCCTCCTCTCTCATTCTCTATCCCTCTCTCCTCTCTCATGCTCCCTCCCCATGCTCCCTCCCTCCCTCCTCTCTCATGCTCCCTCCTTCCCTCCTCATGCTCCCTCCCTCCCTCCTCTCTCATGCTCCCTCCCTCTAGTCTGTCCATAGAGAACAGGAAGGGTTGAGGTGTACTGAGAGGTAGTGATTTATTAATCTGACCCCTGTGTATGTGTGTCTCACCATAGGGAACAGGCCCAGGGAGTGAAAGCGTCGGGGTGTACTGAGAGGTAGTGATTTATTCCGGAGGTTCTTCAGCTCTTCCTGGGCCTCATGGAGCATCTCCATACACTCTGCATACTTATCCTCCAACTCCCTCAGCTAGACGAGGGGAGAGAGAGGTGAGAGTAGAGTAGAGTAGAGTAGAGAGAGAGGGGAGAGAGAGGGGAGAGAGAGGGGAGAGAGAGGGGAGAGAGAGGGGAGAGAGAGGGGAGAGAGAGGGGAGAGAGAGGGGAGAGAGAGGAGAGGAGAGGGAAAAGAAAGCGCAAGAGAAGACGAGCAAGGAGATTATCAGAAAACTATATGGACAATATCACAATTGTTGTAAATAATGTAAATGATAATCATATGGTGTTGAAGCATCAGGGGGACACCAAACACGATTCTATTTAAATATGGTTAGAGATTGTATTGTATTGAATTATATAACCCAACTTCCACTAGACTCATTCCATGGAGGGCCGAGTGGCTGCATGTTTTCACTCCTCCCTTGTACTTGATTGATGAATTAGGGTCAGTAATTAGTAAGGAACTCCCCTCACCTGGTTGTCTAGGTCTGAATTGAAAGGAAACACCAAAAACCAGCAGACACTAGGCCCTCCATGGAATGAGTTTGACACCCCTGGCATAATGGAAAACATCCCTAGCGTGGTAATTGGGTCTCGTTAGGCAGTGCTTATTGTCCTCTTGGTAATTGATTAATGAGGCCTTACTGTACCTCAGCAGTGAGCTGGCGCTGGGCATCTTTGGCAGCCCCTAGATGCTGGGTGAGCTCTTGGTTTTCCACTGCATACTGTGGAACAGACGTGACTGTTAGTCCCTTAGGGCTATAAGCTCACACACATCATCATCGACACACTGACAACAGCTATAACAGACTAGTTGTGTTCCAGGTCGGCGTCTTTGCAGCTGTGCCTTTCTGAAGATGTCTATATTATGAATATGGTTCTACTTCTCCAGGCGTTGTGACATCAGAAGAATCTGCAGAGCGGGACTGTAAGAAAGGCGACCTGGAACGTGTCCATTGGCCTGGACCGTGGCAGGCAGTCTGGGTCATTACTGGCCTGGCCACTCACAGACTTGGACTTCTTCTGCAGGTCTACGATCTGGGACAGGAGGTGTGTGATCTCCTCCTGCTGGCGAGACCCGTCGTCCGTCTTCCTCGCCAGCTCCTCCGCCAGGGTGGACATCTGGTGGTTGGCATCTCCTAGTGGGTACACGGGACGGGCGAAATAAATGACATGAGCAATGAGCATCCACCATGAATCAGTGTTGTTGACCTCTCATAGACCTCCTCCATAGCAACACTTAAATGTAGCTCCAGTGATACATGATGTTAACGGCCTAGCTAGGTGTTAGTAATATCTCCACCTAGTTCTCCTCATATGGCTCTCACACATCCAGTCCTATCAGAAGTGTGAAGGGGAGTGAACAAGGGCAGAGGGAACATCCTTATTGGAATGAAACACTGCCCTGTTTTGCTTTCTCTCAGAGGGCCTAGGGGACAGAGGAGGTGAGACCTGAGCCGTGTGTGTGTGTGTGTGTGTGTATGTTACTCACTCAGCTCTTTGACGACGTCGTTGACCAGCTGCTGCTCCTTCTCCTCGTACTCCTCTGTCTCCGTCTCCAGGTGACTGGCCTGGTGGGGGATGACAGGATGCAGCCACACATCATCATCATCACACAGCAGGAGAGCTGGGTGTAAAGTATTGGCAGCAGTACTTATTCCAGTCCTATTATCACTGGTACCTCTGGTTTACTATGAAAATACTCGGTCCCCAAAGCAATGAAATTAATATCTGACCTCTCCTTCACAGTATGGTCAGCAGGACCATAGAACTACACACAGGGTTAGTTAGCGACATGACTTTACCTCTGATCTGAGAGAGATGTTCTCTGCCTCCAGGTCTTTGAGTTTCTTCTGCAGTGAGTCCAGGGGGAAGTATCTTGGCACCGACAGTGTGGAGTCATTGTGGCGGATGCTGTGTGGACGAGACACAGTGACTGGTCAGTAAGTGACAAGAGACATAGGCTTCGTCCCAAATGGCATCCTATTCTCTACGAAGTGAACTACTTTTGACCACCAGGGCCCGTAGTTCAACATGTTGTGCACTATGTTTGACCAGAGCCCTATGAGCCCTGGTAAAAGGTAGTGGACTACATAGGGACTAGGTTGCCATTTGGGACAGAGATTTGTAAAAACAGGGAATCATATCCACCAAAGGATAATTTTTTAATTTATTTCACCTTTATTTAACCAGGTAGGCTAGTTGAGAACAAGTTCTCATTTACAACTGCAACCTGGCCAAGATAAAGCAAAGCAGTGCGACAAAAACAACAGAGTTACACCTGGAATAAACAAACGTACAGTCAATAACACAATGGAAAATCTGTATACAGTGTGTGCATATTAAGTAAGGAGGTAAGGCAATAAATAGGCCATACTGGCAAAGTAATTACAATTTAGCAATTAACACGAGTGATAGATGTGCAAGTAGAAATACTTTTGTGCAAAAGAGCAGAAAAAAAAGATACAAAAAAATATGGGGATGAGGTAAGTAGTTGGTTGGATGGGCTATTTACAGATGGGTCTATTTACAGATGGGTCTATTTACAGATGGGTCTATTTACAGATGGGCTGTGTACAGATGGGCTGTGTACAGATGGGCTATTTACAGATGGGCTATTTACAGATGGGATGTGTACAGATGCAGCGATCAGTAAGCTGCTCTGACAGCTGATGTTTGAAGTTAGTGAGGGAGATAAGTCTCCAACTTCAGTGATTTATGCAATTCGTTCCAGTCATTGGCAGCAGAGAACTGGAAGGAAAGGCGACCAAAGTAAGTGTTGGCTTTGGGGGTGACCAGTGAAATATACCTGCTGGAGTGCTTGCTACGGGTGGGTGTTGCTATGGTGACCAGTGAGCTGAGATAAGGCGGAGCTTTACCTAGCAAAGACTTATAGATGACCTGGAGCCAATGGGTTTGGTGACGAATATGTAGTGAGGGCCAGCCAACGAGAGCATACAGGTCGCAGTGGTGGGTAGTATATGGGGCTTTGGTGACAAAACGGATGGCACTGTGATAGACTGCATCCAATTTGCTGAGTAGAGTGTTGGAGGCTATTTTGTAAATGACATCGCCGAAGTCAAGGATCGGTAGGATAGTCAGTTTTACGAAGGTAAGTTTGGCAGCATGAGTGAAGGATGCTTTGTTGCGAAAGAGGAAGCCGATTCTAGATTCAACTTTGGATTGGAGATTTTATTTTATCTTTATTTAACTAGGCAAGTCAGTTAAGAACAAATTCTTATTTTCAATGACGGCCTAGTGGACAACTATAAATACCTAGGTGTCTGGCTAGACTGTAAACTCTCCTTTCAGACTCATATTAAGCATCATTCGCCTGTTCAGGGGCAGAACGATTTGTACCTTGTCAGCTCGGGGATTTGAACTTGCAACCTTTCGGTTACTAGTCCAACACTCTAACCACTAGGCTACCCTGCGCCACAATGATGCTTAATGATGCTTAATATGAGTCTGAAAGGAGAGTTTACAGTCTATCCAGACACCTAGGTATTTATAGTTGAACAGCATGCATTTAGTTTTACTAGTGTTTAAGAGCAGTTGGAGGCCACGGAAGGAGGGTTGTATGGCGTTGAAGCTCGTTTGGAGGGTTGTTAACACAGTGTCCAAAGAAAGGCCAGATGTATACAGAATGGTGTCGTCTGCGTAGAGGTGGATCAAAGAATCATCCACAGCAAGAGC
Source organism: Oncorhynchus clarkii lewisi (assembly GCF_045791955.1). NCBI lineage: Eukaryota > Metazoa > Chordata > Actinopteri > Salmoniformes > Salmonidae > Oncorhynchus > Oncorhynchus clarkii. The sequence goes on along the minus strand of NC_092149.1, from coordinate 9,755,494 downwards.
GACATCATTGATATATACAGAGAAAAAAGTCGGCCTGAGAATTGAACCCTGTGGCACCCCCATAGAGACTGCCAGAGGGCCTTGAGATACCAAGGCTGTTGAGTCTGCTGATAAGAATACGGTGATTGACAGAGTCGAAAGCCTTGGCCAGGTCGATGAAGACGGCTGCACAGTACTGTCTTTTATCGATGGTGGTTATGATATCGTTTAGGACGATGAGCGTGGCTGAGGTGCGCCCCTGACCAGCACGAAAACCAGATTGCATATTGGAGAAGGTACGGTGGGATTCGAGATGGTCGGTGATCTGTTTGTTCACTTGGCTTTCGAAGACTTTACAATGACTGGGCAGAGCTGGCAGAGGGGTTCAACACCATATACAGACCAGACTGGAACCTTCTGCATAATTTAGACAACAAGGATAGATGGAACAGTCAATCAATGTTTTACCACCAGTGTAACAGGACACCTGGTAGTGTCTGCCATTAAGACACTAATGGGAATGCCACGGTCCTGGTTTTCACCCAACCGCTCTGTGTTTGAGGGGTAAGAGAAACAGGTCAGTTTGTCTGTATTTTCCCCCTGAGAGAACACAACAAACCAACCCAGCCTGCTGCCTCAGTGTCACAGTACCTCTGTCAGAGAACACAACAAACCAACCCAGCCTGCTGCCTCAGTCTGTCACACAGGGTCACAGTACCTCTGTCAGAGAACACAACAAACCAACCCAGCCTGCTGCCTCAGTGTCACACAGGGTCACAGTACCTCTGTCTGAGAGAACACAACAAACCAACCCAGCCTGCTGCCTCAGTGTCACAGTACCTCTGTCTGAGAGAACACAACAAACCAACCCAGCCTGCTGCCTCAGTGTCACACAGGGTCACAGTACCTCTGTCTGAGAGAACACAACAAACCAACCCAGCCTGCTGCCTCAGTGTCACACAGGGTCACAGTACCTCTGTCTGAGAGAACACAACAAACCAACCCAGCCTGCTGCCTCAGTGTCACACAGGGTCACAGTACCTCTGTCTGAGAGAACACAGCAAACCAACCCAGCCTGCTGCCTCAGTGTCACACAGGGTCACAGTACCTCTGTCTGAGAGAACACAACAAACCAACCCAGCCTGCTGCCTCAGTGTCACAGTACCTCTGTCAGAGAACACAACAAACCAACCCAGCCTGCTGCCTCAGTGTCACACAGGGTCACAGTACCTCTGTCTGAGAGAACACAACACACCAACCCAGCCTGCTGCCTCAGTGTCACACAGGGTCACAGTACCTCTGTCAGAGAACACAACAAACCAACCCAGCCTGCTGCCTCAGTGTCACACAGGGTCACAGTACCTCTGTCTGAGAGAACACAACAAACCAACCCCAGCCTGCTGCCTCAGTGTCACACAGGGTCACAGTACCTCTGTCTGAGAGAACACAACAAACCAACCCAGCCTGCTGCCTCAGTGTCACACAGGGTCACAGTACCTCTGTCAGAGAACACAACAAATCAACCCAGCCTGCTGCCTCAGTGTCACACAGGGTCACAGTACCTCTGTCAGAGAGAACACAACAAACCAACCCAGCCTGCTGCCTCAGTGTCACAGTACCTCTGTCTGAGAGAACACAACAAACCAACCCAGCCTGCTGCCTCAGTGTCACAGTACCTCTGTCTGAGAGAACACAACAAACCAACCCAGCCTGCTGCCTCAGTGTCACACAGGGTCACAGTACCTCTGTCTGAGAGAACACAACAAACCAACCCAGCCTGCTGCCTCAGTGTCACACAGGGTCACAGTACCTCTGTCTGAGAGAACACAACAAACCAACCCAGCCTGCTGCCTCAGTGTCACACAGGGTCACAGTACCTCTGTCAGAGAGAACACAACAAACCAACCCAGCCTGCTGCCTCAGTGTCACACAGGGTCACAGTACCTCTGTCTGAGAGAACACAACAAACCAACCCAGCCTGCTGCCTCAGTGTCACACAGGGTCACAGTACCTCTGTCTGAGAGAACACAACAAACCAACCCAGCCTGCTGCCTCAGTGTCACACAGTGTCACAGTACCTCTGTCTGAGAGAACACAACAAACCAACCCAGCCTGCTGCCTCAGTGTCACACAGGGTCACAGTACCTCTGTCTGAGAGAACACAACAAACCAACCCAGCCTGCTGCCTCAGTGTCACACAGGGTCACAGTACCTCTGTCTGAGAGAACACAACAAACCAACCCAGCCTGCTGCCTCAGTGTCACACAGGGTCACAGTACCTCTGTCAGAGAGAACACAACAAACCAACCCAGCCTGCTGCCTCAGTGTCACAGTACCTCTGTCAGAGAACACAACAAACCAACCCAGCCTGCTGCCTCAGTGTCACACAGGGTCACAGTACCTCTGTCTGAGAGAACACAACAAACCAACCCAGCCTGCTGCCTCAGTGTCACACAGGGTCACAGTACCTCTGTCAGAGAACACAACAAACCAACCCAGCCTGCTGCCTCAGTGTCACACAGGGTCACAGTACCTCTGTCAGAGAACACAACAAACCAACCCAGCCTGCTGCCTCAGTGTCACACAGGGTCACAGTACCTCTGTCTGAGAGAACACAACAAACCAACCCAGCCTGCTGCCTCAGTGTCACACAGGGTCACAGTACCTCTGTCTGAGAGAACACAACAAACCAACCCAGCCTGCTGCCTCAGTGTCACAGTACCTCTGTCTGAGAGAACACAACAAACCAACCCAGCCTGCTGCCTCAGTGTCACACAGTGTCACAGTACCTCTGTCTGAGAGAACACAACAAACCAACCCAGCCTGCTGCCTCAGTGTCACACAGGGTCACAGTACCTCTGTCAGAGAGAACACAACAAACCAACCCAGCCTGCTGCCTCAGTGTCACAGTACCTCTGTCTGAGAGAACACAACAAACCAACCCAGCCTGCTGCCTCAGTGTCACACAGGGTCACAGTACCTCTGTCTGAGAGAACACAACAAACCAACCCAGCCTGCTGCCTCAGTGTCACACAGGGTCACAGTACCTCTGTCAGAGAACACAACAAACCAACCCAGCCTGCTGCCTCAGTGTCACACAGGGTCACAGTACCTCTGTCTGAGAGAACACAACAAACCAACCCAGCCTGCTGCCTCAGTGTCACACAGGGTCACAGTACCTCTGTGAGAGAACACAACAAACCAACCCAGCCTGCTGCCTCAGTGTCACACAGGGTCACTGAGAGAACACAACAAACCAACCCAGCCTGCTGCCTCAGTGTCACACAGGGTCACAGTACCTCTGTCTGAGAGAACACAACAAACCAACCCAGCCTGCTGCCTCAGTGTCACACAGGGTCACAGTACCTCTGTCAGAGAACACAACAAACCAACCCAGCCTGCTGCCTCAGTGTCACACAGGGTCACAGTACCTCTGTCTGAGAGAACACAACAAACCAACCCAGCCTGCTGCCTCAGTGTCACACAGGGTCACAGTACCTCTGTCTGAGAGAACACAACAAACCAACCCAGCCTGCTGCCTCAGTGTCACACAGGGTCACAGTACCTCTGTCAGAGAACACAACAAATCAACCCAGCCTGCTGCCTCAGTGTCACACAGGGTCACAGTACCTCTGTCAGAGAGAACACAACAAACCAACCCAGCCTGCTGCCTCAGTGTCACAGTACCTCTGTCTGAGAGAACACAACAAACCAACCCAGCCTGCTGCCTCAGTGTCACACAGGGTCACAGTACCTCTGTCAGAGAGAACACAACAAACCAACCCAGCCTGCTGCCTCAGTGTCACACAGGGTCACAGTACCTCTGTCTGAGAGAACACAACAAACCAACCCAGCCTGCTGCCTCAGTGTCACACAGGGTCACAGTACCTCTGTCTGAGAGAACACAACAAACCAACCCAGCCTGCTGCCTCAGTGTCACAGTACCTCTGTCAGAGAACACAACAAACCAACCCAGCCTGCTGCCTCAGTGTCACACAGGGTCACAGTACCTCTGTCAGAGAACACAACAAACCAACCCAGCCTGCTGCCTCAGTGTCACACAGGGTCACAGTACCTCTGTCAGAGAACACAACAAACCAACCCAGCCTGCTGCCTCAGTGTCACACAGGGTCACAGTACCTCTGTCTGAGAGAACACAACAAACCAACCCAGCCTGCTGCCTCAGTCTGTCACACAGGGTCACAGTACCTCTGTCTGAGAGAACACAACAAACCAACCCAGCCTGCTGCCTCAGTGTCACACAGGGTCACAGTACCTCTGTCTGAGAGAAGAGGGGGATTTTCTGGACAAACAAATCAAAGGCCTTTATTCATCTTAAAGAAAACAGCCTTGAAGCCGTCCTTAAGCAGGAGCCACAAAACATATCAAGTACCTGCCCTTTGGATGGACTTGTGGGACCAGTGAAATAAGAGCTTAAAGGCCCAGTGCAGCCAAAAACTAGACTTTCTGTGTAATATATACACATATCCACACTTTGAGGTTGGAATAATACTGTGAAAATGATGACAATGCCTTTTTAGTGTAAGAGCTGTTAGAGAAGACCGCATGAAATGTCAGCCTGTTTTGGTGGGTTGAAGTTTTACATTTGTTAATAGAACAATACGAGAGTTCCAAACATCTCTCCCAAAAACAGCTTGTTTTCAGTCCCCCCTCCCCACTCAGACCACTCCCAGACAGTCCTAGCTAAATTCTTGCTTGAGAAATTGTTCTTTGCTAAGTTGACTGTTAATTGAAAACAAAATTACAGTGAGGTACACAATTGTTACCCAGATATGATTTGATATCGAAAATAAAAACAGCTGCATTGGCCCTTTAAGTTGAAAGGTTATATCATTGTAAAAGGAGAGTAGAAGTGGGAGGAACAAGAGCAGAGAGACCTTACGACAGACCATAGTGGCATAGTGGGGGTTTACTGACAACGGCAAAATGAAGGAGTTTTGCTTTAAGAGGAAAACGTGGATGTGATGAGTGGAGTGGAACAGGTCCGGTTGCTGCCTTTAGCAGAACAACAACCATAGGAGTTGGCTATAAACCACAAACCGTTATCGGAACCAGGCTAATCTCACAGGTCGGGATGACAGATAGCAGACTCACGGGGTACAGGTGGACGAATCTCCTTCACTCTCCTCTGCTGCACTAGTGTAGAACTGGAGAAGCTCATCTTTCATAGACAGATCATGGCGCAGCTGAGAAACCTGCAGAGGGAGAGAGGGGGACAGAGAGGATGAGAAGGGAGAGAGATGAGGGAGGGGGACAGAGAGGATGAGAAGGGAGAGAGATGAGAGAGGGAGACAGAGAGGGTGAGAAGGGAGAGAGATGAGAGAGGGGGACAGAGAGGGTGAGAAGGGAGAGAGATAAGAGAGGGGGACAGAGAGGGTGAGAAGGGAGAGGGGGACATAGAGGGTGAGAAGGGAGAGAGATGAGAGAGGGAGACAGAGAGGGTGAGAAGGGAGAGGGGGACATAGAGGGTGAGAAGGGAGAGAGATGAGAGAGGGAGACAGAGAGGATCAGAAGAGAGAGAAATGAGGGAGGGAGACAGAGAGGGTGAGAAGGGAGAGAGATGAGAGAGGGAGGCAGAGAGGGTGAGAAGGGAGAGAGATGAGAGAGGGAGACAGAGAGGGTGAGAAGGGAGAGGGGGACATAGAGGGTAAGAAATGGGGGAGAGAGATAAAATATCAACATTATGTCACATCTTCTCCTGGTTCTGAGAGAGAAAAGAGCACACGTACACACACTCCACACACACCTCCTCTCGAATGTGCTCCACTTGCTCCTCCAGGAATTCATTTCTCTCACTGAGGGTTTTGTTCTTCTTCAGTAGTGACTGGCCGATGCGGGCGGCGAGCTCCAAGTCCCGTTCTTTCTGCAGGGGAGACAGAGGGGCTGGTTAGAGGGGCTGAGCATCATGATCTAGGAATCAGGTCAAAGGGAGACAGTTGCTAATGTATGACAATGTTTGACTTGTCCTATGATGTGGTTAACTTGGCCTGGCAGAGAGATGTCTGAACGGTAGATTTGACTATCCAAACAGACAGCATTGTAAATGAATGTGCTCTAAGTGAGAGACCAGGTTCTCTTACCTCTTCAAGCAGACGAGTAACAGCATCTATGTCACTGTACGTCTTAGTCATCTGGCCCACTCTTTCAGCACATAGAACTGTTGAGACAACAGAGAGGACAAACACAGTTAACAGCTGTAGAGACAACAGAGAGGACAAACACAGTTAACAGCTGTAGAGAGAACAGAGAGGACAAACACAGTTAACAGCTGTAGAGACAGCAGAGAGGACAAACACAGTTAACAGCTGTAGAGAGAACAGAGAGGAGAAACACAGTTAACAGCTGTAGAGACAACAGAGGAGAAACACAGTTAACAGCTGTAGAGAGAACAGAGAGGACAAACACAGTTAACAGCTGTAGAGAGAGAACAGAGAGGACAAACGCAGTTAACAGCTAGGCCATATCTGAGCGCAGTAATGTACTGTATGTATGCCTGACTGCTAAACAGCTGGGGCAGGGCAGACAGAAGGATATTTGAAATAGCTGAGTTATCAGAGGGCCACCTACTGTACACATCACACAGCCCTGCCTGATGACCTCAGAGATCTTTAGCAAGTTGTTGTTATCAGGTAGAGTGGCTCCGTCTCAATACTGTTTCCTTGATTCCTCGTTTCCTTGTGTCCTCTCAACCCTTCCTCACCTCATAGCTTTCTCAAAACACCAGAGGAAATCCAGGAAAGGATTCGAGGAGAGGAAACGTGTTTGTAAGGTTTCCCTCTGTGGTTTTGAAAAAACGGAGAGATGACAGGAGAGGAGGGATCCAGGAAAGTCTATTGAGACGGAGGAAGTGACAAGTGAGATGGTTTGGACTCTGACCTCACCTCACCTCAACCCCACCCCAGCTGAGCTGATAACAGCACGTTGCCAAGCTGCAGTGTCATTCTCTGTTAAAACAATGCTATGTTATTCCCAGCTGATGCCCTGTCACTGCCAAAACATGACTAAATATATATAGCACTCAACCCTGAGCCTATTTCTGCCCCTTTTTAGATCTTGTCTCATCGTTACAACTCCCCAACGGGCTCGGGGGGCAAAGGTCAAGTCATGTGTCCTCCAAAATATGACCTGCCAAACCGAGCTTCTTAACACCGTTCCGCTGAGCCCAGAAGCCAGCCGCACCAACGTGTCGGAGGAAACACCGTTCAACTGACGACCGTAGTCAGTCTGGCCCGCCACAAGGAGTCGCTAGAGCACGATGAGCCAAGTAAAGCCCCCCCTCGCCAAATCCTTCCCTAACCCGGACGACACTGAGCCAATTGCGCGCTGCCCTATGGGACTCACAATCACTGGCGGTTGTGATGCTGCCTAGGATCGAACCCGGGTCTGTAGTGATGCCTCTAGCACCACATTGCAATGACTTTGACAGCTTCGCCACTCGGGAGGCCTAAACTTCTTTTATTTATATATATATATATATATAAAAAAATAAAAGCAGTTTAGGCCTCCCGAGTGGCGAAGCTGTCGAAGTCATTGCAATGTGGTGCTAGAGGCATCACTACAGACCCGGGTCAGGCCTGGTATAGTTCTAATTGTTGTAATCTCAGATAGGTGTCCGTAGGGCAGCAAACACAGGCTGGTAGGGTATAGGTCAGGCCTGGTATAGTTGTAATTGTTGTAATCTCAGATAGGTGTCCGTAGGGCAGCAAACACAGGCTGGTAGGGTATAGGCCAGGCCTGGTATAGTTGTAATTGTTGTAATCTCAGATAGGTGTCCGTAGGGCAGCAAACACAGGCTGGTAGGGTATAGGCCAGGCCTGGTATAGTTGTAATTGTTGTAATCTCAGATAGGTGTCCGTAGGGCAGCAAACACAGGCTGGTAGGGTATAGGTCAGGCCTGGTATAGTTCTAATTGTTGTAATCTCAGATAGGTGTCCGTAGGGCAGCAAACACAGGCTGGTAGGGCATAGGCCAGGCCTGGTATAGTTGTAATCTCAGATAGGTGTCCGTAGGGCAGCAAACACAGGCTGGTAGGGTATAGGCTAGGCCTGGTATAGTTCTAATTGTTGTAATCTCAGATAGGTGTCCGTAGGGCAGCAAACACAGGCTGGTAGGGTATAGGTCAGGCCTGGTATAGTTCTAATTGTTGTAATCTCAGATAGGTGTCCGTAGGGCAGCAAACTCAGGCTGGTAGGGTATAGGCCAGGCCTGGTATAGTTCTAATTGTTGTAATCTCAGATAGGTGTCCGTAGGGCAGCAAACACAGGCTGGTAGGGTATAGGTCAGGCCTGGTATAGTTCTAATTGTTGTAATCTCAGATAGGTGTCCGAAGGGCAGCAAACACAGGCTGGTAGGGTAAAGGCCAGGCCTGGTATAGTTGTAATTGTTGTAATCTCAGATAGGTGTCCGTAGGGCAGCAAACACAGGCTGGTAGGGTATAGGCCAGGCCTGGTATAGTTCTAATTGTTGTAATCTCAGATAGGTGTCCGTAGGGCAGCAAACACAGGCTGGTAGGGTATAGGCCAGGCCTGGTATAGTTCTAATTGTTGTAATCTCAGATAGGTGTCTGTAGGGCAGCAAACACAGGCTGGTAGGGTATAGGTCAGGCCTGGTATAGTTGTAATTGTTGTAATCTCAGATAGGTGTCCGTAGGGCAGCAAACACAGGCTGGTAGGGTATAGGCTAGGCCTGGTATAGTTGTAATTGTTGTAATCTCAGATAGGTGTCTGTAGGGCAGCAAACACAGGCTGGTAGGGTATAGGCCAGGGCTGGTATAGTTGTAATTGTTGTAATCTCAGATAGGTGTCTGTAGGGCAGCAAACACAGGCTGGTAGGGTATAGGTCAGGCCTGGTATAGTTGTAATTGTTGTAATCTCAGATAGGTGTCCGTAGGGCAGCAAACACAGGCTGGTAGGGTAAAGGCCAGGCCTGGTATAGTTGTAATTGTTGTAATCTCAGATAGGTGTCTATAGGGCACCAAACACAGGCTGGTAGGGTATAGGTCAGGCCTGGTATAGTTGTAATTGTTGTAATCTCAGATAGGTGTCTATAGGGCACCAAACACAGGCTGGTAGGGTAAAGGCCAGGCCTGGTATAGTTCTAATTGTTGTAATCTCAGATAGGTGTCTGTAGGGCAGCAAACACAGGCTGGTAGGGTATAGGTCAGGCCTGGTATAGTTGTAATTGTTGTAATCTCAGATAGGTGTCTATAGGGCACCAAACACAGGCTGGTAGGGTAAAGGCCAGGCCTGGTATAGTTCTAATTGTTGTAATCTCAGATAGGTGTCTGTAGGGCAGCAAACACAGGCTGGTAGGGTATAGGCCAGGCCTGGTATAGTTGTAATTGTTGTAATCTCAGATAGGTGTCCGTAGGGCAGCAAACACAGGCTGGTAGGGTATAGGTCAGGCCTGGTATAGTTCTAATTGTTGTAATCTCAGATAGGTGTCCGTAGGGCACCAAACACAGGCTGGTAGGGTAAAGGCCAGGCCTGGTATAGTTGTAATTGTTGTAATCTCAGATAGGTGTCCGTAGGGCAGCAAACACAGGCTGGTAGGGTATAGGCCAGGCCTGGTATAGTTGTAATTGTTGTAATCTCAGATAGGTGTCTATAGGGCAGCAAACACAGGCTGGTAGGGTATAGGCCAGGCGTGGTATAGTTGTAATTGTTGTAATCTCAGATAGGTGTCCGTAGGGCAGCAAACACAGGCTGGTAGGGTATAGGTCAGGCCTGGTATAGTTCTAATTGTTGTAATCTCAGATAGGTGTCCGTAGGGCAGCAAACACAGGCTGGTAGGGTATAGGTCAGGCCTGGTATAGTTCTAATTGTTGTAATCTCAGATAGGTGTCTATAGGGCAGCAAACACAGGCTGGTAGGGTAAAGGCCAGGCCTGGTATAGTTGTAATTGTTGTAATCTCAGATAGGTGTCTATAGGGCACCAAACACAGGCTGGTAGGGTATAGGCCAGGCCTGGTATAGTTGTAATTGTTGTAATCTCAGATAGGTGTCTATAGGGCACCAAACACAGGCTGGTAGGGTATATGCCAGGCCTGGTATAGTTGTAATTGTTGTAATCTCAGATAGGTGTCCGTAGGGCAGCAAACACAGGCTGGTAGGGTAAAGGCCAGGCCTGGTATAGTTGTAATTGTTGTAATCTCAGATAGGTGTCTATAGGGCACCAAACACAGGCTGGTAGGGTATAGGCCAGGCCTGGTATAGTTCTAATTGTTGTAATCTCAGATAGGTGTCTATAGGGCACCAAACACAGGCTGGTAGGGTAAAGGCCAGGCCTGGTATAGTTGTAATTGTTGTAATCTCAGATAGGTGTCTATAGGGCACCAAACACAGGCTGGTAGGGTATAGGCCAGGCCTGGTATAGTTGTAATTGTTGTAATCTCAGATAGGTGTCTATAGGGCACCAAACACAGGCTGGTAGGGTATAGGCCAGGCCTGGTATAGTTCTAATTGTTGTAATCTCAGATAGGTGTCTATAGGGCACCAAACACAGGCTGGTAGGGTAAAGGCCAGGCCTGGTATAGTTCTAATTGTTGTAATCTCAGATAGGTGTCTATAGGGCACCAAACACAGGCTGGTAGGGTATAGGCCAGGCCTGGTATAGTTGTAATTGTTGTAATCTCAGATAGGTGTCTATAGGGCACCAAACACAGGCTGGTAGGGTATAGGTCAGGCCTGGTATAGTTCTAATTGTTGTAATCTCAGATAGGTGTCCGTAGGGCACCAAACACAGGCTGGTAGGGTATAGGCCAGGCCTGGTATAGTTGTAATTGTTGTAATCTCAGATAGGTGTCCGTAGGGCACCAAACACAGGCTGGTAGGGTATAGGCCAAGCCTGGTATAGTTCTAATTGTTGTAATCTCAGATAGGTGTCTATGGGGCACCAAACACAGGCTGGTAGGGTATAGGTCAGGCCTGGTATAGTTCTAATTGTTGTAATCTCAGATAGGTGTCTGTAGGGCAGCAAACACAGGCTGGTAGGGTAAAGGCCAGGCCTGGTATAGTTGTAATTGTTGTAATCTCAGATAGGTGTCCGTAGGGCACCAAACACAGGCTGGTAGGGTATAGGCCAAGCCTGGTATAGTTCTAATTGTTGTAATCTCAGATAGGTGTCTGTAGGGCAGCAAACACAGGCTGGTAGGGTATAGGTCAGGCCTGGTATAGTTCTAATTGTTGTAATCTCAGATAGGTGTCTGTAGGGCAGCAAACACAGGCTGGTAGGGTATAGGTCAGGCCTGGTATAGTTGTAATTGTTGTAATCTCAGATAGGTGTCCGTAGGGCACCAAACACAGGCTGGTAGGGTATAGGTCAGGCCTGGTATAGTTCTAATTGTTGTAATCTCAGATAGGTGTCTATAGGGCACCAAACACAGGCTGGTAGGGTATAGGTCAGGCCTGGTATAGTTCTAATTGTTGTAATCTCAGATAGGTGTCTATAGGGCACCAAACACAGGCTGGTAGGGTATAGGTCAGGCCTGGTATAGTTGTAATTGTTGTAATCTCAGATAGGTGTCTGTAGGGCAGCAAACACAGGCTGGTAGGGTAAAGGCCAGGCCTGGTATAGTTGTAATTGTTGTAATCTCAGATAGGTGTCTATAGGGCACCAAACACAGGCTGGTAGGGTATAGGTCAGGCCTGGTATAGTTCTAATTGTTGTAATCTCAGATAGGTGTCTATAGGGCACCAAACACAGGCTGGTAGGGTATAGGCCAGGCCTGGTATAGTTCTAATTGTTGTAATCTCAGATAGGTGTCCGTAGGGCAGCAAACACAGGCTGGTAGGGTATAGGTCAGGCCTGGTATAGTTGTAATTGTTGTAATCTCAGATAGGTGTCCGTAGGGCAGCAAACACAGGCTGGTAGGGTAAAGGCCAGGCCTGGTATAGTTGTAATTGTTGTAATCTCAGATAGGTGTCTATAGGGCACCAAACACAGGCTGGTAGGGTATAGGTCAGGCCTGGTATAGTTCTAATTGTTGTAATCTCAGATAGGTGTCTATAGGGCACCAAACACAGGCTGGTAGGGTATAGGTCAGGCCTGGTATAGTTGTAATTGTTGTAATCTCAGATAGGTGTCCGTAGGGCAGCAAACACAGGCTGGTAGGGTATAGGCCAGGCCTGGTATAGTTCTAATTGTTGTAATCTCAGATAGGTGTCCGTAGGGCAGCAAACACAGGCTGGTAGGGTATAGGCCAGGCCTGGTATAGTTCTAATTGTTGTAATCTCAGATAGGTGTCTATAGGGCACCAAACACAGGCTTTGAACTCCATTGGTGGAAACAAATGTAAATGAGGAGTTAGATGCAAAGTCCATATTGACATTCATGTGCAGCATCACAGTGAGCAGTCATGACAGTGAATGGCCTGTACAGTATAAGGGTTGTTGGCTGATAAAAACAACTTCATGTAGAGTTATTTACTCTGTGACAGGAGCATTTAAACTGAAAGCCAGACATGTGTTCTGTAATGTAACTTTCCATCCTCAGCACTGAAAAATGAATATTGTAATATCCTAATGAGCACAACAAAAGAACAAATACCCAGGGTGTGGTGTCAACATTATGAGGTGGACCTCAGCCATGGAGACAACCAGAGACTAATCAACAGCACACACATAGTATAGATCTGGAATGTGATAGAATAGACAAACATCTAGCGGCACGCCACACATCAGCACGCACCAAGCTGCTGTAGTTACTGTGTAGGGTATAGGAGACAGCTGCTGTAGTTACTGGGTAGGGTATAGGAGACAGCTGCTGTAGTTACTGGGTAGGGTATAGGTAGACAGCTGCTGTAGTTACTGGGTAGGGTATAGGAGACAGCTGCTGTAGTTACTGGGTAGGGTATAGGAGACAGCTGCTGTAGTTACTGGGTAGGGTATAGGAGACAGCTGCTGTAGTTACTGGGTAGGGTATAGGAGACAGCTGCTGTAGTTACTGGGTAGGGTATAGGAGACAACTGCTATAGTTACTGGGTAGGGTATAGGAGACAGCTGCTATAGTTACTGGGTAGGGTATAGGTAGACAGCTGCTATAGTTACTGGGTAGGGTATAGGAGACAGCTGCTGTAGTTACTGGGTAGGGTATAGGAGACAGCTGCTGTAGTTACTGTGTAGGGTATAGGAGACAGCTGCTATAGTTACTGGGTAGGGTATAGGAGACAGCTGCTATAGTTACTGGGTAGGGTATAGGAGACAACTGCTATAGTTACTGGGTAGGGTATAGGTAGACAGCTGCTATAGTTACTGGGTAGGGTATAGGAGACAGCTGCTATAGTTACTGGCTGGGGTATAGGAGACAACTGCTATAGTTACTGGGTAGGGTATAGGTAGACAGCTGCTATAGTTACTGGGTAGGGTATAGGTAGACAGCTGCTATAGTTACTTGGTAGGATATAGGAGACAGCTGCTATAGTTACTGGGTAGGGTATAGGAGACAGCTGCTATAGTTACTGGGTAGGGTATAGGAGACAGCTGCTATAGTTACTGGGTAGGGTATAGGTAGACAGCTGCTATAGTTACTGGGTAGGGTATAGGAGACAGCTGCTATAGTTACTGGGTAGGGTATAGGAGACAGCTGCTATAGTTACTGGGTAGGGTATAGGAGACCGCTTCTCTCTGCTCCCACGGTGATACTGCTCATGTTAAATAACACCAATTAACAGCAGTAGTATACATCAGAAGTCTGATGACCTGCCTGTTCTGTTGATGCTATCAGAAGTCTGATGACCTGCCTGTTCTGTTGATGCTATCAGAAGTCTGATGACCTGCCTGTTCTGTTGATACTATCAGAAGTCTGATGACCTGCCTGTTCTGTTGATACTATCAGAAGGGAGAATTCCATGTTTACTCTGAATACAAACAACATACTAAAAGTACTCACTGGTTATCCTGGTATAATAGAAATTCACATGACCTCCAGCCCTGAAAACCTTTGACAAATATTTAAAACCAATCAGTGTAGTAGAAACGGAGCAGGAGCCACACACAGGGAGCAGCAGCCACACACAGGGAGCAGCAGCCACACACAGGGAGCAGGAGAGACACACAGGGGGAGCAGGAGAGACACACACAGGGAGCAGGAGAGACACACACAGGGAGCAGGAGCCACACACACAGGGAGCAGGAGAGAGCCACACACAGGGAGCAGGAGAGAGACACACACAGGGAGCAGGAGAGAGACACACACAGGGAGCAGGAGAGAGACACACACAGGGAGCAGGAGAGAGACACACACAGGGAGCAGGAGAGACACACACAGGGAGCAGGAGAGACACACACAGGGAGCAGGAGCCACACACAGAGGGAGCAGGAGAGACACACACAGGGAGCAGGAGAGACACACAGGGAGCAGGAGAGACACACACAGGGAGCAGGAGAGACACACACAGGGAGCAGGAGAGACACACACAGGGAGCAGGAGAGACACACACAGGGAGCAGGAGAGACACACACAGGGAGCAGGAGCCACACACACAGGGAGCAGGAGCCACACACAGAGGGAGCAGGAGAGACACACACAGGGAGCAGGAGGGACACAGCAGTCTAACAATGTGGTTCAAAACCACTATGTGAATGAGAGGACCAGCAAAGCTCCCATAACTCCAGTTAGTATACCTTCTTGCAGAGTATGCTGCTCTTCATCCTCCTCCCTCTCCTCCTCCTCCTCCTCTCCATCACAGTGGTCAGGTGAACAGACATACTCCAAGCTGTCCTCTGGGGTGCTGTGACAGAGCAGTGACATGCTAACACCAACACTAGGCTAGTGGGGCCCAGCAGAGCCCAGCTGCCTCAAGTCCAAAGCCATGTCTAAGTGTGTGTGTGTGTGTGTGTGTGTGTGTGTGTGTGTGTGTGTGTGTGTGTGTGTGTGAGAGACAGTCCGTCTCAGTCAGCGAGAGAATGTGTGTGTCTAAGTCAGTGTGTGTGTGTTTGTGTGAGGACAGCAAGGCACGTCTGTCCCCCAGTCACAGACACTCCCTCCTCCTGCTCTCTCTCCCTCTATTGTCCATGACTAGAAGACAGTCCACTGTGGAACCGGAGCAGGGGAGTGGCACTGAACTATTCTCAGACTGACAGGACTTTGAATGTTTAGATTAGAGCATGGAGTCAATTCAAAATGTCAGCTATGTGACAAGGACTAATATAACCATATAATAAGTTATAGTTTTATCCCTATCAAGTCTAAATGTGTCTATTTGCTCACCCCCCTTTTCAAGCGTTGAAATGGTATGTTCCACCAGACTCTCCATGGAAACAGTGCAAGGCGGAGCACACCATAAGACACATACACCTGTTGTCAGGGTGGTGCCCCAGCCTGCCTCACCACAGTCAAATCCACAGGTGACTCAATTTGCAGATGCCTACTTATTCAAAGCAGAAGCTACATACGGAGAGCCAAATAACAGACCAGGAACCATTAGGAAATACAGAGCTTGATGAAATAGCATACAGGAAGAACAGTGTATACTGAACAAAAATATAAATGCAACAGTTCATATGATAAAAACATTGTTATTCCCATAACGACTGATAAAAACATTGTTATTCCCATAACGGCTGAGTAAAACATTGTTGTGCCCATAACGGCTGATAAAAACATTGTTATTCCCATAACGGCTGAGTAAAACATTGTTATTCCCATAACGGCTGAGTAAAACATTATTATTCCCATAACGGCTGATAAAAACATTGTTATTCCCATAACGGCTGAGTAAAACATTGTTATTCCCATAACGGCTGATAAAAACATTGTTATTCCCATAACGGCTGATAAAAACATTGTTATTCCCATAACGGCTGATAAAAACATTGTTATTCCCATAACGGCTGAGTAAAACATTGTTATTCCCATAACGGCTGATAAAAACATTGTTATTCCCATAACGACTGATAAAAACATTGTTATTCCCATAACGGCTGAGTAAAACATTGTTATTCCCATAACGGCTGAGTAAAACATTGTTATTCCCATAACGGCTGAGTAAAACATTATTATTCCCATAACGGCTGATAAAAACATTGTTATTCCCAAAACGGCTGAGTAAAACATTATTATTCCCATAACGGCTGATAAAAACATTATTATTCCCATAACGGCTGAGTAAAACATTGTTATTCCCATAACGGCTGAGTAAAACATTGTTATTCCCATAACGGCTGAGTAAAACATTGTTATTCCCATAACGGCTGAGTAAAACATTATTATTCCCATAACGGCTGATAAAAACATTATTATTCCCATAACGGCTGAGTAAAACATTGTTATTCCCATAACGGCTGAGTAAAACATTGTTATTCCCATAACGGCTGAGTAAAACATTGTTATTCCCATAACGGCTGAGTAAAACATTATTATTCCCATAACGGCTGATAAAAACATTGTTATTCCCATAACGGCTGAGTAAAACATTGTTATTCCCATAACGGCTGATAAAAACATTGTTATTCCCATAACGGCTGAGTAAAACATTGTTATTCCCATAACGGCTGAGTAAAACATTGTTATTCCCATAACGGCTGAGTAAAACATTGTTATTCCCATAACGGCTGAGTAAAACATTATTATTCCCATAACGGCTGATAAAAACATTGTTATTCCCATAACGGCTGAGTAAAACATTGTTATTCCCATAACGGCTGATAAAAACATTGTTATTCCCATAACGGCTGATAAAAACATTGTTATTCCCATAACGGCTGATAAAAACATTGTTATTCCCATAACGGCTGACAAAAACATTGTTATTCCCATAACGACTGATAAAAACATTGTTATTCCCATAACGGCTGAGTAAAACATTGTTATTCCCATAACGGCTGATAAAAACATTGTTATTCCCATAACGGCTGAGTAAAACATTATTATTCCCATAACGGCTGATAAAAACATTGTTATTCCCATAACGGCTGATAAAAACATTGTTATTCCCAAAACGGCTGATAAAAACATTGTTATTCCAATAACGGCTGACAAAAACATTGTTATTCCCATAACGGCTGATAAAAACATTGTTATTCCCATAACGGCTGATAAAAACATTGTTATTCCCATAACGGCTGATAAAAACATTGTTATTCCCATAACGGCTGACAAAAACATTGTTATTCCCATAACGACTGATAAAAACATTGTTATTCCCATAACGGCTGAGTAAAACATTGTTATTCCCATAACGGCTGATAAAAACATTGTTATTCCCATAACGGCTGAGTAAAACATTATTATTCCCATAACGGCTGATAAAAACATTGTTATTCCCATAACGGCTGATAAAAACATTGTTATTCCCATAACGGCTGAGTAAAACATTGTTATTCCCATAACGGCTGATAAAAACATTGTTATTCCCATAACGACTGATAAAAACATTATTATTCCCATAACGGCTGAGTAAAACATTGTTATTCCCATAACGGCTGAGTAAAACATTGTTATTCCCATAACGACTGATAAAAACATTGCTATTCCCATAACGACTGATAAAAACATTGTTATTCCCATAACGGCTGATTAAAACATTGTTATTCCCATAACGGCTGATAAAAACATTGTTATTCCCATAACGGCTGATAAAAACGGTTGACAAAAAACAACCGTGATCCCATACATAGAACATAGAACCTAGAACACAATCACCAAATATTTCACATAACTCTCCAATTAAACGTGTTTCCTTCAATTATCCCATGTCCAAATCATTTTCATTCATCTCATTTAACTTCTGGTAATATCCTTGGCAGTACTGTAGGCTAGTGTGGGAATACTGAATGCAACCACACATTCCTATTGAAACAATACAGTATCCACAATAGCTTGTGGCTAACCCCCCAAAACAACCCCCACCTCAGCCTCCCTGTCTGCCTCAGAGGCCCTTTTTGTGTGCACTGATAAAGTTCCCAGCATGGAGAGACTGGAGGAGGACAGCCCCCCCCCCCCCCCCCCCCCCCCCCCCCCCGCAGGCCAATAGAACTGTAGGCCCTGGGCTTTGTGAGCAGGGTGGAGATGGAGGGGGGTGGAGGAGATGGAGGGGGGTGGAGGAGAGGGAGGAGGCCAGCCCCTCTCACCTCCCTCCAACCCCCCCCCCCAGGCCAATAGAACTGTAGGCTCTGGGCTTTGTGAGCAGGGTGGAGATGGAGGGGGGTGGAGGAGAGGGAGGAGGACAGCCCCTCTCACCTCCCTCCAACTCCCCCTCCCAGGCCAATAGAACTGTAGGCCCTGGGCTTTGTGAGCAGGATGGAGATGGAGGGGGGTGGAGGAGAGGGAGGAGGCCAGCCCCTCTCACCTCCCTCCAACTCCCCCTCCCAGGCCAATAGAACTGTAGGTCCTGGGTTTTGTGAGCAGGATGGAGATGGAGGGGGGTGGAGGAGAGGGAGGAGGACAGCCCCTCTCACCTCCCTCCAACTCCCCCTCCCAGGCCAATAGAACTGTAGGTCCTGGGTTTTGTGAGCAGGATGGAGATGGAGGGGGGTGGAGGAGAGGGAGGAGGACAGCCCCTCTCACCTCCCTCCAACTCCCCCTCCCAGGCCAATAGAACTGTAGGCCCTGGGCTTTGTGAGCAGGATGGAGATGGAGGGGGGTGGAGGAGAGGGAGGAGGCCAGCCCCACTCACCTCCCTCCAACTCCCCCTCCCAGGCCAATAGAACTGTAGGTCCTGGGTTTTGTGAGCAGGATGGAGATGGAGGGGGGTGGAGGAGAGGGAGGAGGACAGCCCCTCTCACCTCCCTCCAACTCCCCCCCCCCCCAGGCCAATAGAACTGTAGGCTCTGGGCTTTGTGAGCAGGGTGGAGATGGAGGGGGGTGGAGGAGAGGGAGGAGGACAGCCCCTCTCACCTCCCTCCAACTCCCCCTCCCAGGCCAATAGAACTGTAGGCTCTGGGCTTTGTGAGCAGGATGGAGATGGAGGGGGGTGGAGGAGAGGGAGGAGGACAGCCCCTCTCACCTCCCTCCAACTCCCCCTCCCAGGCCAATAGAACTGTAGGCTCTGGGCTTTGTGAGCAGGATGGAGATGGAGGGGGGTGGAGGAGAGGGAGGAGGACAGCCCCTCTCACCTCCCTCCAACTCCCCCTCCCAGGCCAATAGAACTGTAGGCCCTGGGCTTTGTGAGCAGGGTGGAGATGGAGGGGGGTAGCGGAGAGGGAGGAGGAGAGGGGTACTGTAGGAAGAGGGGAGGCTGGCAGAGTTTGGCTGGCAGCCGTCCCTCCCCGCTCCAGTGGGGAGATGTACATACATGGTCCATGCCCTCCTCACTGCTGAAGTGATCAATATTCTGAGCATCACCCAGGGCTGTGTCCCTGCCAAACTCCCAGCCATGTGATCATGGAGCTAGGCCCATCCAGGCAGCTCTGAGCCTGGCCAGGCTGTCCCTGGCCTTCTGGAGCCCTTGTCTGGCTTTAGCCCACTGAGCCACCAGTCTCCACAGCACAACCTCCCCTCCAAACCTTCCATGTACTGTCTGCTTCATTATGGAGCGGGGCGGCAGGGTAGCCTAGTGGTTAGAGCGTTGGACTAGTAACCGGAAGGTTGCGAGTTCAAACCCCCGAGCTGACAAGGTACAAATCTGTCGTTCTGCCCCTGAACAGGCAGTTAACCCACTGTTCCCAGGCCGTCATTGAAAATAAGAATTTGTTCTTAACTGACTTGCCTGGTTAAATAAAGGTAAAATAAAAAAAATAAAAAAAAATTATGAGCCCCAGTCTCCACAGCACAGCCTCCCCTCCAAACCTTCCATGTACTGTCTGCTTCATCATGAGCCCCAGTCTCCACAGCACAGCCTCCCCTCCAAACCTTCCATGTACTGTCTGCTTCATTATGAGCCCCAGTCTCCACAGCACAGCCTCCCCTCCAAACCTTCCATGTACTGTCTGCTTCATTATGAGCCCCAGTCTCCACAGCACAACCTCCCCTCCAAACCTTCCATGTACTGTCTGCTTCATTATGAGCCCCCGTCTCCACAGCACAGCCTCCCCTCCAAACCTTCCATGTACGGTCTGCTTCATTATGAGCCCCCGTCTCCACAGCACAGCACAGCCTCCCCTCCAAACCGTCCATGTACTGTCTGCTTCATTATGAGCCCCCATCTCCACAGCACAGCCTCCCCTCCAAACCTTCCATGTACTGTCTGCTTCATTATGAGCCCCAGTCTCCACAGCACAGCCTCCCCTCCAAACCTTCCATGTACTGTCTGCTTCATTATGAGCCCCCGTCTCCACAGCACAGCCTCCCCTCCAAACCTTCCATGTACTGTCTGCTTCATTATGAGCCCCCGTCTCCACAGCACAGCCTCCCCTCCAAACCTTCCATGTACTGTCTGCTTCATTATGAGCCCCAGTCTCCACAGCACAGCCTCCCCTCCAAACCTTCCATGTACTGTCTGCTTCATTATGAGCCCCCGTCTCCACAGCACAGCCTCCCCTCCAAACCTTCCATGTACTGTCTGCTTCATTATGAGCCCCAGTCAGCTCTGCTAGCGGTGGTTTGGCGTGATGATGAACGACAGGAAGGTTGGCTACATAAAGTCTCTGGGACCAGGCTAGTGGCTAGGCCATACTGGCTGACTGTCCAATCATGTTGTTGGACGAGATCTCTAGAGACGTGTGGATAGTTGGAAATAGATATCCACAGTACAGCGCTGCAGAGTGTTTATCAACCATCTGAATATAAAACCATGTCATTTAGACTTGTCCTAACTGTTGGAGTAGACCGGTAGTAGGGGAGGTGGACATTAAAATGTCAAGAGGCCCTCGCAATACAATCTACTGTAGTAAATGAGTCCTCAAACATCATATATAACATCATATATAAACAGCATTACCAAAGAGATCCAACAGAACAGGCCTCTTCTCATAATATATGACCATCATCTATGGAAACATCTTCAGCCAAGGGTATAGGCCGCTGTTCTATATATAGAGCCCCTGATCATGTTGGATGGCTCATTGAAAGAATCAGGGGATACAGGGATAGCTGTAGTCTGCTTGGTGAAGCTGCTGTAAAACATTTCCATATTATATTGCTGTGTGATGCTATGTGCTGCTACTGTACAGGACTCAGATCTATTAGGTATGTTATTCTGACTGTACAGGACCCAGATCTATAGGACTGTACAGGACTCAGATCTATAGGACTGTTAGTCCGACTGTACAGCTCTATATGACTGTTAGTCCGACTGTACAGCTCTATAGGACTGTTAGTCCGACTGTACAGCTCTATAGGACTGTTAGTCCGACTGTACAGCTCTATAGGACTGTTAGTCCGACTGTACAGCTCTATAGGACTGTTAGTCCGACTGTACATATCTATAGGACTGTTAGTCCGACTGTACATATCTATAGGACTGTTAGTCTGACTGTACAGATCTATAGGACTGTTAGTCTAACTGTACAGCTCTATAGGACTGCTATACATCCCTCTACTCCCAGTCACATACACACACAATGGCAGGGCAATACTAAAGCTCCATGGGTAGTCTGTGCGCTCTATGAAAAACCACCGTGTCATTCCCCTTCGTTGCTACATTTACATAGCAGCCTTGTTTTGTGGTGCCACGGTTTCTGTTGCTCCTAATTCACCCTGGTTACAATCAACAGAAGCTGATATCACATCCAACACAACAAAATGATAGTAAGAGAATTAGCTACAGCCTCGTCCTACAGCCATGGCCTCCTTGGCTGAGGTAAACTTAGTTAAATGCACCTGTTATCAGACAGACCAGAGCAAAGTGAAGCAACACAGCAGCCCCTGGCTCAGTGGTTCCAGCATCATGTGACTGACGCAATACATACTGGAGCGAAGAGAGAGACCGGCAGATTTATACAGTCAATGGTATTTAACCACCCTACCAGCAAAATCATCCCCTCTAGCCCTCCTCCCTGTCCCTCTCCCTCCCTCCCCCCTTACCCACATATAGCCCCGTTAACAACACAGTTAGATAACAGCTAGATGGAGAACCGTCCCCATCAGGCTTACCATCTGTGCATTCCTCATAGTACCAGTCTAGCTCATAGTAATCCGCCTCCACAAATTTCTGCATACTCAGTCCCCTTCAGCTGAGAGGAGCACCACCATCTTCTCCTGTCCTGCTGCGGAGGTCACGAGAACACCTGCCCATCCTTTCATTACATACTCTGAGTTCTCTAGGAGTTTACCATGACGAGGAGACCACGTGGTACAGCACATTTTATCACTGGTACCAGAGCGGAAGGATGGGATGGAGAGGAGGAGAGGAAAGAGAGAGATATTTCTCAAAAAGCAACGCAGCCCAAAACACAGTTATGCAGCAGGGGTGTGTTGCTGCCTGGTGGTGAGTCAAGGTTGTATCACAGATGAGGGAGGGGCCTGGGGAGGGCCACGAGCCAATGAGGAAGGGAAATGTCAGAGGCATGCTCCTCCCTCTGAACTGTTTCGTCAATAGCAACCTGCTTTCGTCCCTCCTCTCTCTCCTTGGCTCACCCTCCCCTTCTCCCAACAGTACATCCTTCTGTGAGGTTGCCATGGAGACTGGCTCCCTACTCCAGCACTGAGCAGCATCTGAATGCAGGCTAGTGTTGCTACTGCTGCTGCCTCGGTGACCAGCTCTCTGTTCATATCTGCCTGGTCTGGTACAACACCTCTACTACAGGGCAGGGAGTTCACCTTGCTGAATGATATTAAGAAATCATTCAATAGGTTTATAGTGGGGAATATAGTTCTCTCTCCCACACTGATTTACAGCAGGATAATATCAGATGCTTCTACTTCTTTAATAGCATGTCCCTTTGATAAAGAGCACACTGACTCATTCTAACACCACTTCACAGTCAGACAATAAAAAGGTCAGATGTCATTTAATAGACAGCCATTAATCAAACAATGAGGATGATTATTTCAGCGACTATAGAAACACTTCATCAACCTGCCTGCTGACTGAGTCAACGGTGTATAATGCCATCAGTATTGCATCATATGGAGTGTAATGTGTTTGTGGTAGAAGATGCATCAGAGTAGGAGTGGCCTATCAGGGATCAGCTGACTTGCCAGATGACCAATGAACCACCCTGCTGCCTGTCCTCCTTGTGACATCACAATCACAGGTGACAAGACCGGAAATGACAAGACCAGATTGGTGATATAAATCTCTACAGCCTAGTTGTGAATTTAATCAAGGAGTAGAGTACAATATCTAAAACCATCTATCAAAGAATATCAGTTTGGGAACAAAGGTTTGTATTACGCTGCACAAATGTGACAACAAAGTGGTCTTGTCTTGTGAGAACACTGGAGTCTATCCTCACGTCAGTATCAGTAACTATTTGAACCAACGCTGCAGGACTGTCATTGTAGTCTACATCTGCCACAACGTAATCAGAGTATTAAAGTACCACAGCATCTGTTATTAAAGCATCCTACAGTGCCGTCTTTCAGACACCAGTACAGATACTGTATCAACACATATCTGCTGATTGATGCTGTTAAACTTCCTGAGCTCTACAGTATGACCTACATTCACAACAGTACAGATACTGTATCAACACCAACACATATCTGCTGATTGATGCTGTTAAACTTCCTGAGCTCTACAGTATGACCTACATTCACAACAGTACAGATACTGTATCAACACATATCTGCTGATTGATGCTGTTAAACTTCCTGAGCTCTACAGTATGACCTACATTCACAACAGTACAGATACTGTATCAACACATATCTGCTGATTGATGCTGTTAAACTTCCTGAGCTCTACAGTATGACCTACATTCACAACAGTACAGATACTGTATCAACACCAACACATATCTGCTGATTGATGCTGTTAAACTTCCTGAGCTCTACAGTATGACCTACATTCACAACAGTACAGATACTGTATCAACACCAACACATATCTGCTGATTGATGCTGTTAAACTTCCTGAGCTCTACAGTATGACCTACATTCACAACAGTACAGATACTGTATCAACACATATCTGCTGATTGATGCTGTTAAACTTCCTGAGCTCTACAGTATGACCTACATTCACAACAGTACAGATACTGTATCAACACATATCTGCTGATTGATGCTGTTAAACTTCCTGAGCTCTACAGTATGACCTACATTCACAACAGTACAGATACTGTATCAACACATATGTGCTGATTGATGCTGTTAAACTTCCTGAGCTCTACAGTATGACCTACATTCACAACAGTACAGATACTGTATCAACACATATCTGCTGATTGATGCTGTTAAACTTCCTGAGCTCTACAGTATGACCTACATTCACAACAGTACAGATACTGTATCAACACCAACACATATCTGCTGATTGATGCTGTTAAACTTCCTGAGCTCTACAGTATGACCTACATTCACAACAGTACAGATACTGTATCAACACATATCTGCTGATTGATGCTGTTAAACTTCCTGAGCTCTACAGTATGACCTACATTCACAACAGTACAGATACTGTATCAACACATATCTGCTGATTGATGCTGTTAAACTTCCTGAGCTCTACAGTATGACCTACATTCACAACAGTACAGATACTGTATCAACACATATCTGCTGATTGATGCTGTTAAACTTCCTGAGCTCTACAGTATGACCTACATTCACAACAGTACAGATACTGTATCAACACCAACACATATCTGCTGATTGATGCTGTTAAACTTCCTGAGCTCTACAGTATGACCTACATTCACAACAGTACAGATACTGTATCAACACATATCTGCTGATTGATGCTGTTAAACTTCCTGAGCTCTACAGTATGACCTACATTCACAACAGTACAGATACTGTATCAACACATATCTGCTGATTGATGCTGTTAAACTTCCTGAGCTCTACAGTATGACCTACATTCACAACAGTACAGATACTGTATCAACACCAACACATATCTGCTGATTGATGCTGTTAAACTTCCTGAGCTCTACAGTATGACCTACATTCACAACAGTACAGATACTGTATCAACACATATCTGCTGATTGATGCTGTTAAACTTCCTGAGCTCTACAGTATGACCTACATTCACAACAGTACAGATACTGTATCAACACATATGTGCTGATTGATGCTGTTAAACTTCCTGAGCTCTACAGTATGACCTACATTCACAACAGTACAGATACTGTATCAACACATATGTGCTGATTGATGCTGTTAAACTTCCTGAGCTCTACAGTATGACCTACATTCACAACAGTACAGATACTGTATCAACACCAACACATATCTGCTGATTGATGCTGTTAAACTTCCTGAGCTCTACAGTATGACCTACATTCACAACAGTACAGATACTGTATCAACACATATGTGCTGATTGATGCTGTTAAACTTCCTGAGCTCTACAGTATGACCTACATTCACAACAGAACAGATACTGTATCAACACCAACACATATCTGCTGATTGATGCTGTTAAACTTCCTGAGCTCTACAGTATGACCTACATTCACAACAGAAGGCCGCTGACAACCAGTTGACATAAAGGTCATACACAAGGACAGATCAGAATGTGATCAGATCAGATCCTGAGTGGCAGAGGGGTCTAAGGCACTGGTATCGCAGTGCTAGAGGCGTCACTACAGACCCGGGTTCAATCCCGGGCTGTATCACAACCACCGCACAATTGGCCCAGCGTCGTCCGGGTTAGGGGAGGGTTTGGCCGGGGTAGGCCGTCATTGTAAATAACAATTTGTTCTTAACTGACTGGTTAAATAAAGATTAGAAAAAACAAAAACAAAAACAGTTATCACACGCACACAGCCTTGTGTCTGTCCAGCCTCATGTCTGGTTGAGACACAGACAGACGTTAGGACAGACGTCTCCCACTGAGCTGATAGGACCAGCAGCCGAGCAGACTGGCACGTGGCGCTTCACCCACGGCTCAGCGGGTATGTTTGCTGTGTGAACCAGGCCCAGCTGTCTGACGCTGACCCATATGGGCTCAGGACCATATTAAAATGACTGTCTCTACCTTTCATTCCCTTTGTCTCAACCTCTGTCTGTCTCTCTGTGTTTGTATCGCTCGGTCTGTCTGCCTGTATTTCTCTCAGACTTCCTCAGTCTCATTACGGCACCAGAATCTCAGCTGTTAGTCTTCCACCCACATCACCCTCATTTTTTAAATCCTTGATATCGGCTCTAACCTGCACCATTTCCAAAAATACACTGTAATATCAGCTCAATAGAATGATTAATGTCAAGGTTAAAGCGACGAACCAGTTGAATATGAAATGTGTACCAGTGTACAACAGATCACATAAAAGGAAGAATAGAAAGAGAAGTAACCAGCAGAGGGATTGTGGAAGACTTCGCCCCCTTGTCTGAATCATCTTTAAAAAACAACTACATACAAACGCTGCACTTACGGAAATACTTCAGAGTCTCCTCAATCTGCTCCACGGTGAGGTCCAGGTTGGTGTCGGGGGAGAGGAGAGGGGTGTGGAGCCAGTCGTCGTGGTCATACCCGTAGATGGTGTCTGCTCTCAGCTTGTAGTGGGGCAGCTGCTCCTCCAGCAGACTGATGATCTCCACCTCCGGAAGATCAGTACTGTTACACACATCTGTAGGAGGAGGAGAGGGGAGGAGGAGGAGAGGAGGAGGAGAGGGAAGGGGTGGGGAGGGAGAGGAGATAGGAGACGGTATGAGGGGAGGAGGAGAGGGGAGGAGGAGAGGATAGGGAAGGGGTGGGGAGGGAGAGGAGATAGGAGACGGTATGAGGGGAGGAGGAGGAGACGGTATGAGGGGAGGAGGAGGAGAGGGGAGGAGAGGAGGAGGAGAGGGAAGGGGTGGGGAGGGAGAGGAGATAGGAGACGGTATGAGGGGAGGAGGAGGAGAGGGGAGGAGGAGGAGAGGAGAGGGAAGGGGTGGGGAGGGAGAGGAGACGGTATGAGGGGAGGAGGAGGAGAGGGGAGGAGGAGAGGAGGAGGAGAGGGGAGGAGGAGGAGAGGGGAGGGAGATAGGAGACGGTATGAGCGGAGGAGGAGGACAGGGGTTGAGGAGGAGAGGGGTGGAGAGGGAGAGGAGAAGGAAGGGGTGGGGAGGGAGAGGAGATAGGAGACGGTATGAGGGGAGGAGGAGAGGGGAGGAGGAGGAGAGGGGTGGAGAGGGAGAGGAGAGAGAAAAGGTGTGGGGAGGGAGAGGAGATAGGAGACGGTATGAGGGGAGGAGGAGGAGGAGAGGGGAGGTGGAGAGGAGGAGGAGAGGGGAGGGGTGAGGAGGAGGAGAGGGGAGGGAGATAGGAGACGGTATGAGGGGAGGAGGAGGACAGGGGAGGAGGAGGACAGGGGAGGAGGAGAGGAAAGGAGGAGGACAGGGGAGGAGGAGAGGAAAGGAGGAGGACAGGGGAGGAGGGAGAGGAGATGGTATGAGGGGAGGAGAGGGAGAGAAGAAGAGAAGAGGACAGGGGAGGAGGGAGCGGAGATGGTATGAGGGGAGGAGAGGGAGAGAAGAAGAGAAGAGGGAGAGACTAGAGGTTAGTTTTAGCCCGCTACAGTAGCAGGAGGTTATGTAACAGGTGCCTGGTTGAAAAACACCAGAACAATGGCTGTTTATGTTTAAACTTCATCATCTAGAGCAGGGTTCCCCAACTGGTGGCCTGCAGCCAAATCAATATTGGGGAGGTGTTCTTAATGTTTTGCACACTCGGTGTATGTGATGGTATACAAAAGTAAGCCAGGTTTGAAATGATATTGTTTTAGTGAAATGTTATATCTGTTTGGGCTTCTTGTGGTCAATTTGTAGTCTACAAATGATTTGTAATTACGTTCTGACCCCAATAATAGTTCAGTGGCTGAAACTAGTTAATGATCCCTGATCTAGTGAGAACGACGACAACAGTCTTGCTCAAGACATACACATACCTTTCAAAAAAACATTTTTAGCTCCTCAGTAGGCTATCCCTCTGAACAATCTGCTTTTCTAAACCACAATCAAACACAACGACCTCTGAACTATGGTCATACGTGATGACGTGTCATTGTATCTTGTTTACACATCAGAATCTTCGTAGCAGTCTGTTTACATAAAGGGAGTGCAGCAAGAGTTACTGAAAGCAGCGTAGGAGGACCCCTTGTGGCACATTGAGGAACTACACTCCTGCTGATGTCTATGTATCACAACAGTGCTACAGAACAACAAGATATGACAGTGATTTACAGAATAACAGATCCTGGAGCTGCTTTATGAAAATGAAGAGAGGGCATACAGTATACTATATAAACAAGGAGAATCTGCATAAACCCACAGACTGCGGAACATTTGGCTTGGGAACTGGGAAGAAGCTCTCCTTTGAGATACTAGTTTGCGACAGTAAACTCTGTGCTTCACTGGAACATAGTGAAGTCATCTTACCAGCACTTCCTGCCATGGGATTTACTCCTTCCCTCAGCAGATCCAGATGTCCATCAGACTCCCATCCAAAGACTGTTACAGCTCATCACTGTAAAACTCCTAGATAACTTCACCAGAATCACACTAAGAAGTGACGGAGTTGTGAATATGGAACGTCTCAGTTTATGTGAGCAGGCGTGTTTCCAATCCATTTGTTCAACAGCTGCGTTCATAAGACCTGCATATCTGTGGTGGCGATGAAGCTCCATCAGACAATGGTGTCCCAGACAGCCAGGCCTGAATCCAGACAGAACGGGCTGGCAGGCTGCTGAGACAGGCTAAACTGACTGACACCATGCTACTGGCTGTCTCCAGCAACACCTAGCAGCATTAGCTGACTACAGCAGGGGAGTCTGCCACAGACAGTCACACACAGACGACAACAGGGGAGTCTACCACAGAGTCACACACAGACTACAGCAGGGGAGTCTGCCACAGACAGTCACACACAGACGACAGCAGGGGAGTCTGCCACAGAGTCACACACAGACTACAGCAGGGGAGTCTGCCACAGAGTCACACACAGACTACAGCAGGGGAGTCTGCCACAGAGTCACACACAGACTACAGCAGGGGGAGCCTGCCACAGAGTCACACACAGACTACAGCAGGGGAGTCTGCCACAGAGTCACACACAGACTACAGCAGGGGAGTCTGCCACAGAGTCACACACAGACTACAGCAGGGGAGTCTGCCACAGAGTCACACACAGACTACAGCAGGGGAGTCTGCCACAGAGTCACACACAGACTACAGCAGGGGAGTCTGCCACAGACAGTCACACACAGACGACAACAGGGGAGTCTGCCACAGACAGTCACACACAGACTACAGCAGGGGAGTCTGCCACAGAGTCACACACAGACTACAGCAGGGGAGTCTGCCACAGAGTCACACACAGACTACAGCAGGGGGAGCCTGCCACAGAGTCACACACAGACTACAGCAGGGGAGTCTGCCACAGAGTCACACACAGACTACAGCAGGGGAGTCTGCCACAGAGTCACACACAGACTACAGCAGGGGAGTCTGCCACAGAGTCACACACAGACTACAGCAGGGGAGTCTGCCACAGAGTCACACACAGACTACAGCAGGGGAGTCTGCCACAGACAGTCACACACAGACGACAACAGGGGAGTCTGCCACAGACAGTCACACACAGACTACAGCAGGGGAGTCTGCCACAGAGTCACACACAGACTACAGCAGGGGAGTCTGCCACAGAGTCACACACAGACTACAGCAGGGGGAGCCTGCCACAGAGTCACACACAGACTACAGCAGGGGAGTCTGCCACAGAGTCACACACAGACTACAGCAGGGGAGTCTGCCACAGAGTCACACACAGAATACAGCAGGGGAGTCTGCCACAGAGTCACACACAGACTACAGCAGGGGAGTCTGCCACAGAGTCACACACAGAATACAGCAGGGGAGTCTGCCACAGAGTCACACACAGACTACAGCAGGGGGAGCCTGCCACAGACAGTCACACACAGACTACAGCAGGGGGAGCCTGCCACAGAGTCACACACAGACTACAGCAGGGGAGTCTGCCACAGAGTCACACACAGACTACAGCAGGGGAGTCTGCCACAGAGTCACACACAGACTACAGCAGGGGGAGCCTGCCACAGAGTCACACACAGACTACAGCAGGGGAGTCTGCCACAGAGTCACACACAGACTACAGCAGGGGAGTCTGCCACAGAGTCACACACAGACTACAGCAGGGGAGTCTGCCACAGAGTCACACACAGACTACAGCAGGGGAGTCTGCCACAGAGTCACACACAGACTACAGCAGGGGAGTCTGCCACAGACAGTCACACACAGACGACAACAGGGGAGTCTGCCACAGACAGTCACACACAGACTACAGCAGGGGAGTCTGCCACAGAGTCACACACAGACTACAGCAGGGGAGTCTGCCACAGAGTCACACACAGACTACAGCAGGGGGAGCCTGCCACAGAGTCACACACAGACTACAGCAGGGGAGTCTGCCACAGAGTCACACACAGACTACAGCAGGGGAGTCTGCCACAGAGTCACACACAGAATACAGCAGGGGAGTCTGCCACAGAGTCACACACAGACTACAGCAGGGGGAGCCTGCCACAGACAGTCACACACAGACTACAGCAGGGGGAGCCTGCCACAGAGTCACACACAGAGGACAACACGTTGGGGACACACTACTGTTATGGTCCATTGCCATCAATTAAAAGTAGTAAAAACATACAAATTCATAGTTAACTCCTTAAATCCCATATTTCTGTTAAATAGAGACGATTATAGGCCTCTTCTTCATATTCAGCTCAGATCTCCGAAGACCAACTATACTCAGAGCTATAAAAAGCTCCTGAACAACAACAGCCAGGACATGCAAACCAAAATAACAACAATGGCTGGAAGTGTCACATGAAGTGGATAAGGGCAGCCAGACATACTGTATCATCACAGGCATTAAACAGTCTCTACTATCCATCACAACATCATATTCACTGATACAGTATGACAACACCTGTGTCATGCCTTCTCTGTCGCCATGCAACAGCTGGAACTAAGGGATGTTGTATAAATGTTGTATGAAGATTGTATAAATGTTGTATGAAGGTTGCAGAGAGCCCCTGAGTGCTGACAGCTACTAGCTAGACCATTTGCTGTTGATTATTCCTGGACTGTATTTATAGTCAGATCTGTAAGGCCCTGGCACTCTGCTCTGCACCCGCTGGCCCACTGTCCTTCCTGTCCTCTACCTCTCTGGCATTCACTTCAAATCCCCAGGCTACAGTACACTACTGTAGCACAGGGCCAATACAGGCAGAACCGACATCCAGCTACACAGAAAACTAGACCCCATGGTGACAAACAGACAGACAGAGAGCGAGAGAGAGACAGACATGGGGGCAGTACTACAAACGGTGTCTAACTCTAGTCTAGTTCACGTTACTAGTCTTCATATCCAACCCGATCATGTTTACCCAAGAGATGACTAAAACAAATGCCTGAACAATAATGTGTGCACTTGAATTGGATGTATTTTCACAATCTATACCAGTAAGATGATGTAAATCAGTTGGTGACCTACTGTCCTAGTACTCATTAAAATCCAGACTATATAGTGTAACTATCCCCTTCACAAAAACATGCTTAGCAAACATGAATCATTTCCATAGGAAAAATCATTCTCACTATTCCATAGAAATGTCAAGAAATCAGACATTAAGTACAAAACTAAAATATAAGTCCAAATAAAGTGAGGAATCTCAGTAGTTTTAAACACCAAACAAGCCCAAACCACCCCATAGATCCAACCCAAAGTCACGGTGCCCAGTACTCACTCATGGCTCCTCTGCCCCCTGCTCCGTGTCCTCTCACCCCAACTTACATGTTCCGCTTCTCCAGGAAAGGGCAGGGCGAAGAGGAGCGGGAGTGAGAGAGAAAAATAGAGGGGAGGGAGGGACATAGAGAGAGAAGGGAGGGAGGGAGGAAGGAAGAGAGAGAAGGGAGGGAGGAAGAGAGAAGGGAGGGTGAGAGAAGGGAGGGAGGAAGGAAGAGAGAAGGGAGGGAGGAAGGAAGAGAGAGAAGGGAGGGAGGAAGAGTAAGAAGGGAGAGAGGAAGGGAGAGAGAAAAGGGAGGGAGGAAGGAAGAGAGAGAAGGGAGGAAGGAAGAGAGAGAAGGGAGGGAGGAAGAGAGAGAAGGGAGGGAGGAAGAGAGAAGGGAGGAAGAGAGAAGGGAGGGAGAGAGAGTGGGAGGGAAATAATAAATAGTGAGAGGGAAGAAGAGAGGCAGTCGTAGGAAAGCGACCCCAGCTACTCTGCGTTACCATGCCTGGCATGCCACTGACGGCGGTCACATGGGGCCCCCAACCCCCACAACCTCCCCATACTGTAGCCAGCATGGCAGCACAGCCCCCCCCACCCCACCCCACCCAGCTGCCTAAACAGACTGTCAACTGGATTACTGTTGGCCCGGAGAGTGCAGTGGACTGGAACACTCATTGTTCTCTATACTACAGGCCGGTCTCTTCCCACAGCTGCAGGATCTCTCTATACTACAGGCCGGTCTCTTCCCACAGCTGCAGGATCTCTCTATACTACAGGCCGGTCTCCTCCCACAGCTGCAGGATCTCTCTATACTACAGGCCGGTCTCCTCCCACAGCTGCAGGATCTCTCTATACTACAGGCCGGTCTCTTCCCACAGATGCAGGATCTCTATACTACAGGCCGGTCTCTTCCCACAGCTGCAGGATCTCTCTATACTACAGGCCGGTCTCTTCCCACAGCTGCAGGATCTCTCTATACTACAGGCCGGTCTCTTCCCACAGCTGAAGGATCTCTCTATACTACAGGCCGGTCTCTTCCCACAGCTGCAGGATCTCTCTATACTACAGGCCGGTCTCTTCCCACAGCTGCAGGATCTCTCTATACTACAGGCCGGTCTCTTCCCACAGCTGCAGGATCTCTCTATACTACAGGCCGGTCTCTTCCCACAGCTGCAGGATCTCTCTATACTACAGGCCGGTCTCTTCCCACAGCTGCAGGATCTCTCTATACTACAGGCCGGTCTCTTCCCACAGCTGCAGGATCTCTCTATACTACAGGCCGGTCTCTTCCCACAGCTGCAGGATCTCTCTATACTACAGGCCGGTCTCTTCCCACAGCTGCAGGATCTCTCTATACTACAGGCTGGTCTCTTCCCACAGCTGCAGGGTCTCTCTATACTACAGGCCGGTCTCTTCCAGGATCTGCATGAGTCTGACAAGTGAGACTAACTACAGGCAGGATGTACTGTAGTGCAGCTGGAAGCCAGCAGGGGAGAAGATGGCCTCCTCAGACAGGATAATATCCACCACAGATCATAACAGCAAAGATCAACTGTAGGCACTCTGGGAACTTTCCCTCTACAATAAGGAATGAAACTAATGATAAAAAATACAAATTCAAAGTACAAATTCAGATTGTTAGCCAGAGCCCTATACACACAGAGCCCTATACACACAGAGCTCTATACACACAGAGCCCTATACACACAGAGCCCTATATACACAGCGCCCTATATACACAGAGCCCTGGCTGTACAGTATATCATCTTGAGCCAAGCCACTACTAGCTGACTCCGTTTCTCCAGGCTGCTGAACTTGGGAACTAGTGTTTAAAGCAGCCGTTGGACTACTGTAGTCACAATGTCAAGGTGGACAAATGTCCCATCCTCCAGCAGGCTGACATGAAATAAGAGTTCAGTGGAGGAATGGGACCGTACTGTGTGTTACCTCAACACATCTCCATTAGGGGAACACTACTGCACTGTGTGCTACCTCAACACATCTCCATTAGGGGAACACTACTGTACGGTGTGTTACCAAAACACATCTCCATTAGGGGAACACTACTATTCGGTGTGTTACCTCAACACATCTCCATTAGGGGAACACTACTGTACTGTGTGTTACCTCAACACATCTCCATTAGGAGAACACTACTGTACTGTGTGTTACCTCAACACATCTCCATTAGGGGAACACTACTGTACTGTGTGTTACCTCAACACATCTCCATTAGGGGAACACTACTGTACTGTGTGTTACCTCAACACATCTCCATTAGGGGAACACTACTGTACTGTGTGTTACCTCAACACATCTCCATTAGGGGAACACTACTGTACTGTGTGCTACCTCAACACATCTCCATTAGGGGAACACTACTGTACTGTGTGTTACCTCAACACACCTCCATTAGGGGAACATTACTGTACGGTGTGCTACCTCAACACATCTCCATTAGGGGAACACTACTGTACGGTGTGCTACCTCAACACATCTCCATTAGGGGAACACCACCGTACGGTGTGTTAACTAAACAAGCCTCCAGAGAGATCCAGCCAACACTTGCGCCCACACAGGGTCGATTTGACACACACACACACACACACACACACACACACTCTAAAGCCAATAAATATTTGTGAGAACCCTAGAAACCTGAATAAAACCAGAATGAATCAAGCATATTAAAGTGTAAAGCTCTTCTGTAGGACGTGGGTCACCTAAGATACAGATGTGAACATGCTATTCCACACATTAACAGTGCTGGGGGAGAGACAGAGAGCAGCATCTGATTCAGTGTGCTGTAGGACGACAGGGAGGGAATCAGAAGGCTGTAGACAACAGAGCAGAACAGCTGCTGATTGTTCCTTTCCCCTACTTCAGGACAACCACTGTTCTCCACCTACCCAGCCACCACTGTGGTAGAGCAGCAACATGTCTCCAACTACATGTCTGATAACAAATGACACTCACTACTGACAATACCAGGAGGCTTGATTCTTCAGCCTTATGTCTGCCCACTGCCTGTTTAATAAGCCCCCTCCATTACCCCGGGTATGGTTGTAATAAGCCCCCTCCATTACCCTGGCTATGGTTGTAATAAGCCCCCTCCATTTTCCTGGCTATGGTTGTAATAAGCCCCCTCCATTACCCCGGCTATGGTTGTAATAAGCCCCCTCCATTACCCTGGCTATAAGCCCCCTCCATTACCCCGGCTATGGTTGTAATAAGCCCCCTCCATTACCCCGGCTATGGTTGTAATAAGCCCCCTCCATTACCCCGGCTATGGTTGTAATAAGCCCCCCCCCATTTCCCTGGCTATGGTTGTAATAAGCCCCCCCCATTTCCCCGGCTATGGTTGTAATAAGCCCCCTCCATTACCCTGGCTATAAGCCCCCTCCATTACCCTGGCTATGGTTGTAATAAGCCCCCTCCATTACCCCGGCTATGGTTGTAATAAGCCCCCTCCATTACCCCGGCTATGGTTGTAATAAGCCCCCCCCCATTTCCCTGGCTATGGTTGTAATAAGCCCCCTCCATTACCCCGGCTATGGTTGTAATAAGCCCCCTCCATTACCCCGGGTATGGTTGTAATAAGCCCCCTCAATTTCCCTGGCTATGGTTGTAATAAGCCCCCTCCATTTCCCCGGCTATGGTTGTAATAAGCCCCCTCCATTTCCCTGGCTATGGTTGTAATAAGCCCCCTCCATTACCCCGGGTATGGTTGTAATAAGCCCCCTCCATTACCCCGGCTATGGTTGTAATAAGCCCCCTCCATTACCCCGGGTATGGTTGTAATAAGCCCCCTCCATTACCCCGGCTATGGTTGTAATAAGCCCCCTCCATTTCCCCGGCTATGGTTGTAATAAGCCCCCTCCATTTTCCTGGCTATGGTTGTAATAAGCCCCATCCATTTCCCCGGCTATGGTTGTAATAAGCCCCCTCCATTTCCCCGGCTATGGTTGTAATAAGCCCCATCCATTTCCCCGGCTATGGTTGTAATAAGCACCCTCCATTACCCTGGCTATGGTTGTAATAAGCCCCCTCCATTACCCTGGCTATGGTTGTAATAAGCCCCCTCCATTACCCTGGCTATAAGCCCCCTCCATTACCCTGGCTGTGGTTGTAATAAGCCCCCTCCATTACCCTGGCTATGGTTATAATAAGCCCCCTCCATTACCCTGGCTATGGTTGTAATAAGCCCCCTCTATTACCCTGGCTATGGTTGTAATAAGCCCCCTCCATTACCCTGGCTATGGTTGTAATAAGCCCCCACCATTACCCTGGCTATGGATGTAATATGCCCCTTCTATTACCCTGACAATGGTTGTAATAAGCCCCCTCCATTACCCTGGCTACAAGCTCCCACCATTACCCTGGCTATGGTTGTAATAATCCCCCATCATTACCCTGGCTATGATTGTAATAAGCCCCCCCCCCCCCCAATTACCCTGGCTATGGTTGTAATAATCCCCCATCATTACCCTGGCTATGATTGTAATAAGCCTCCTCCATTACCCTGGCTACAAGCCCCCACCATTACCCTGGCTATGGTTGTAATAAGCCCCTCGCCATTACCCTGGCTATGGTTGTAATAAGCCCCTCGCCATTACCCTGGCTATGGTTGTAATAAGCCCCTCGCCATTACCCTGGCTATGGTTGTAATAAGCCCCTCGCCATTACCCTGGCTATGGTTGTAATAAGCACCTCGCCATTACCCTGGCTATGGTTGTAATAAGCCCCTCACCATTACCCTGGCTATGGTTGTAATAAGCCCCCTACATTACACTGGCTAGGGTTGGAATTCATGTGGTCTTGCCAAGAGGCTGGGTCTGGCACAGATCCACCAGACAGATGACACTGCTCAACGGCTCCTGATGCCATGGCAACTGTGCTGTAGTGTGTCTTAGTCTGTCCCAGAGGAAAAGCAGAACTTGGTGAACAGTGCAGGGCCTCAGTCCATTCCATTCAGCTGGCCTGACCACTGCTCACTGGACTAATGGAAAAGCTCTGGCTGATTCCAACTGTTTTGTCTATCCACAAACGGTTCCCATGGATACATCAGGCTGTGGGAATATCTGTGGTGTGTGGCGAAAACTGCATATCTGACAGAAAGAGAAGCCGAACAATCTCAGCTAACCCGGAACTAAAGTCTTGTGTAACTGGTCAGCTGCTATGTTAACGTAGTCTGCCCACCAGAGAGTATAGCAACAATGGCATGTGGACACACTGACACTGACAGACTTAATTACAAACAAAGTCCACCAAGCCAGAAATCAACACTCACACAGCCCCCTGACATGAACTTTGGGTTCAGTTCACATGGCAAATTGTAATACTGTAGTTACAGTACATCTCTTCTGTTCACTACAACCTTAGTGAACCCAACCTACCACAGTCTGGTTACCTACTGTAGTTACAGTACATCTCCTCTGTTCACTACAACCTTACTGAACCCAACCTACCACAGTCTGGGTACCTACTGTAGTTACTGAACCCAACCTACCACAGTCTGGGTACCTACTGTAGTTACAGTACATCTCTGTTCACTACAACCTTACTGAACCCAACCTACCACAGTCTGGGTACCTACTGTAGTTACAGTACATCTCTGTTCACTACAACCTTACTGAACCCAACCTACCACAGTCTGGGTACCTACTGTAGTTACTGAACCCAACCTACCACAGTCTGGGTACCTACTGTAGTTACAGTATATCTCTGTTCACTACAACCTTACTGAACCCAACCTACCACAGCCTGGGTACCTACTGTAGTTACAGTACATCTCTGTTCACTACAACCTTACTGAACCCAACCTACCACAGTCTGGGTACCTACTGTAGTTACAGTACATCTCCTCTGTTCACTACAACCTTACTGAACCCAACCTACCACAGCCTGGGTACCTACTGTAGTTACAGTACATCTCCTCTGTTCACTACAACCTTACTGAACCCAACCTACCACAGCCTGGGTACCTACTGTAGTTACTGAACCCAACCTACCACAGTCTGGGTACCTACTGTAGTTACAGTACATCTCCTCTGTTCACTACAACCTTACTGAACCCAACCTACCACAGTCTGGGTACCTACTGTAGTTACAGTACATCTCTGTTCACTACAACCTTACTGAACCCAACCTACCACAGTCTGGGTACCTACTGTAGTTACTGAACCCAACCTACCACAGTCTGGGTACCTACTGTAGTTACAGTACATTTCCTCTGTTCACTACAACCTTACTGAACCCAACCTACCACAGTCTGGGTACCTACTGTAGTTACAGTACATCTCCTCTGTTCAGTACAACCTTACTGAACCCAACCTACCACAGTCTGGGTACCTACTGTAGTTACTGAACCCAACCTACCACAGTATGGGTACCTACTGTAGTTACAGTACATCTCTGTTCACTACAACCTTACTGAACCCAACCTACCACAGTCTGGGTACCTACTGTAGTTACAGTACATCTCCTCTGTTCACTACAACCTTACTGAACCCAACCTACCAGAGTCTGGGTACCTACTGTAGTTACAGTACATCTCTGTTCACTACAACCTTACTGAACCCAACCTAACACAGTCTGGGTACCTACTGTAGTTACAGTACATCTCCCCTGTTCACTACAACCTTACTGAACCCAACCTACCACAGCCTGGGTACCTACTGTAGTTACAGTACATCTCCTCTGTTCACTACAACCTTACTGAACCCAACCTACCACAGTCTGGGTACCTACTGTAGTTACTGAACCCAACCTACCACAGTCTGGGTACCTACTGTAGATACAGTACATCTCCTCTGTTCACTACAACCTTACTGAACCCAACCTACCACAGCGTGGGTACCTACTGTAGTTACTGAACCCAACCTACCACAGTCTGGGTACCTACTGTAGTTACAGTACATCTCCTCTGTTCACTACAATCTTACTGAACCCAACCTACCACAGTCTGGGTACCTACTGTAGTTACAGTACATCTCCTCTGTTCACTACAACCTTACTGAACCCAACCTACCACAGCCTGGGTACCTACTGTAGTTACTGAACCCAACCTACCACAGTCTGGGTACCTACTGTAGTTACAGTACATCTCTGTTCACTACAACCTTACTGAACCCAACCTACCACAGTCTGGGTACCTACTGTAGTTACTGAACCCAACCTACCACAGTCTGGGTACCTACTGTAGTTACAGTACATCTCTGTTCACTACAACCTTACTGAACCCAACCTACCACAGTCTGGGTACCTACTGTAGTTACAGTACATCTCCTCTGTTCACTACAACCTTACTGAACCCAACCTACCACAGCCTGGGTACCTACTGTAGTTACAGTACATCTCTGTTCACTACAACCTTACTGAACCCAACCTACCACCGTCTGGGTACCTACTGTAGTTACAGTACATCTCCTCTGTTCACTACAACCTTACTGAACCAAACCTACCACAGTCTGGGTACCTACTGTAGTTACTGAATCCAACCTACCACAGTCTGGGTACCTACTGTAGTTACAGTACATCTCTGTTCACTACAACCTTACTGAACCCAACCTATTACAGTCTGGGTACCTACTGTAGTTACAGTACATCTCTGTTCACTACAACCTTACTGAACCCAACCTACCACAGTCTGGGTACCTACTGTAGTTACTGAACCCAACCTACCACAGTCTGGGTACCTACTGTAGATACAGTACATCTCCTCTGTTCACTACAACCTTACTGAACCCAACCTACCACAGCCTGGGTACCTACTGTAGTTACTGAACCCAACCTACCACAGTCTGGGTACCTACTGTAGTTACAGTACATCTCTGTTCACTACAACCTTACTGAACCCAACCTACCACAGTCTGGGTACCTACTGTAGTTACAGTACATCTCCTCTGTTCACTACAACCTTACTGAACCCAACCTACCACAGCCTGGGTACCTACTGTAGTTACAGTACATCTCTGTTCACTACAACCTTACTGAACCCAACCTACCACCGTCTGGGTACCTACTGTAGTTACAGTACATCTCCTCTGTTCACTACAACCTTACTGAACCAAACCTACCACAGTCTGGGTACCTACTGTAGTTACTGAATCCAACCTACCACAGTCTGGGTACCTACTGTAGTTACAGTACATCTCTGTTCACTACAACCTTACTGAACCCAACCTATTACAGTCTGGGTACCTACTGTAGTTACAGTACATCTCTGTTCACTACAACCTTACTGAACCCAACCTACCACAGTCTGGGTACCTACTGTAGTTACTGAACCCAACCTACCACAGTCTGGGTACCTACTGTAGATACAGTACATCTCCTCTGTTCACTACAACCTTACTGAACCCAACCTACCACAGCCTGGGTACCTACTGTAGTTACTGAACCCAACCTACCACAGTCTGGGTACCTACTGTAGTTACAGTACATCTCCTCTGTTCACTACAACCTTACTGAACCCAAACTACCACAGCCTGGGTACCTACTGTAGTTACAGTACATCTCTGTTCACTACAACCTTACTGAACCCAACCTACCACCACCTGGGTACCTACTGTAGTTACAGTACATCTCTGTTCACTACAACCTTACTGAACCCAACCTACCACAGTCTGGGTACCTACTGTAGTTACTGAACCCAACCTACCACAGTCTGAGTACCTACTGTAGTTACAGTACATTTCCTCTGTTCACTACAACCTTACTGAACCCAACCTACCACCACCTGGGTACCTACTGTAGTTACAGTACATCTCTGTTCACTACAACCTTACTGAACCCAACCTACCACAGTCTGGGTACCTACTGTAGTTACTGAACCCAACCTACCACAGTCTGGGTACCTACTGTAGATACAGTACATCTCTGTTCACTGCAATCTTACTGAACCCAACCTACCACAGTCTGGGTACCTACTGTAGTTACAGTACATCTCTGTTCACTACAACCTTACTGAACCCAACCTACCACCACCTGGGTACCTACTGTAGTTACAGTACATCTCTGTTCACTACAACCTTACTGAACCCAACCTACCACAGCCTGGGTACCTACTGTAGTTACAGTACATCTCCTCTGTTCACTACAACCTTACTGAACCCAACCTACCACAGCCTGGGTACCTACTGTAGTTACAGTACATCTCCTCTGTTCACTACAACCTTACTGAACCCAACCTACCACAGCCTGGGTACCTACTGTAGTTACAGTACATCTCTGTTCACTACAACCTTACTGAACCCAACCTAACACCGTCTGGGTACCTACTGTAGTTACAGTACATCTCTGTTCACTACAACCTTACTGAACCCAACCTACCACAGTCTGGGTACCTACTGTAGTTACTGAACCCAACCTACCACAGTCTGGGTGCCTACTGTAGTTACAGTACATCTCTGTTCACTACAACCTTACTGAACCCAACCTACCACAGTCTGGGTACCTACTGTAGTTACAGTACATCTCTGTTCACTACAACCTTACTGAACCCAACCTACCACAGCCTGGGTACCTCCTGTAGTTACAGTACATCTCCCCTGTTCACTACAACCTTACTGAACCCAACCTACCACAGCCTGGGTACCTACTGTAGTTACAGTACATCTCCTCTGTTCACTACAACCTTACTGAACCCAACCTACCACAGCCTGGGTACCTACTGTAGTTACAGTACATCTCTGTTCACTACAACCTTACTGAACCCAACCTACCACCACCTGGGTACCTACTGTAGTTACAGTACATCTCTGTTCACTACAACCTTACTGAACCCAACCTACCACAGTCTGGGTACCTACTGTAGTTACTGAACCCAACCTACCACAGTCTGGGTACCTACTGTAGTTACAGTACATTTCCTCTGTTCACTACAACCTTACTGAACCCAACATCACCACACTGAAGCATGGCAAATCCATGGCTCCTATGGCAACCACTGGGACACATGGGGAGCAGGGAAACGGTTGTGGAGGCTTCAGAACGGACTGAGGGTGAATCCCAAATGGAACCATGTGGGACACAGTGGGAGAGACGGGTTTGGGAGTGAACAAAGGAGGGTTCAGTAACATCCACTGGCGTATGTTGCTATTACAACCGGAAGAATACAGCACTGTACCAATCAATTAAATCAGCATGGTATGAAACTAAGTAAAAAGAGACAGAATTATAGGACATAAGATTATTTTTGGATAAGCCTTACTACAATAAAAGGGAATATAATCCACCTTGTAGTGAATCCCAAATTAAAAACGTCCATCTCCTCAGATAATCAACTGGCCTGGCATTGAGACTGTCTGTCTGATGAGGAACAGAACAACGGAAGGGATAGTTACCCTTCGATGCTGATCTTGGGTCAGTTTTGTATTTTCCCAAATAATGGTTAAGGTTAGCATTGGGGGAAGGGAAGTTGATCCTAGATCTGTACCTAGGGAAAACAGAACAATGCCAGGACACTAACCCCACCAGGGGGCAGCACTGAACCACAGCAGCACAGCTCTCAGTCCTTTAATGCCATTGAGCTGCTTCCTGTACTCATAGTAAGGGTCCAACCCCAGAAAAGAGACTACATGTTGCCATTCATTCATCAGCATAGAGGTAAAGGGCACAACAGACGTTTCATTGTGGGTAACTCAAAGCTGCTTCCAACAGTTTGGGGAAGTTGCAGTCAGTGTCACTGCCATACACTGCAGTCTGTATGCATGTCAGCTTGGCTGTCTTCAGCTGAAATAGATTTTTAACATTTTATTTCACCTTTATTTAACCAGGTAGGCTAGTTGAGAACAAGTTCTCATTTGCAACTGCGACCTGGCCAAGATAAAGCAAAGCCGTGCGACAAAAACAACACTGAGTTACACATGGAACAAACAAACATACATACAGTCAATAACACAGTAGAAAAACCTATATACAGTGTGTGCAAATGAGGTAGGATAAGAGAGGTGAAGGCAATAAATAGGCCATAGTGGCGATGGAATTACAATATAGCAATTAAACACTGGAATGGTAGATGTGCAGAAGATGAATGTTCAAGTAGAGATACTGGGGTGCAAAGGAGCAAGATAAATAAATAAATACAGTATGGGGATTAGGTAGATTGGATGGGCTATTTACAGATGAGCTATGTACAGGTGCAGTGATCTGTGAGCTGCTCTGGCAGCTGGTGCTTAAAGCTAGTGAGGGAAGTAAGAGTCTCCAGCTTCTTATTGCAGTTCGTTCCAGTCATTGGCAGCAGAGAACTGTAAGGAGAGGAAGCCAAAGGAAGAATGGGCTTTGGGGGTGACCAGTGAGATATACCTGCTGGAGCGCATGCTATGGGTGGGTGCTGCTATGGTGACCAGTGAACTGAGATAAGGTGGGGCTTTACCTAGCAAAGACTTGTAGATGACCTGGAGCCAGTGGGTTTGGCGACGAGTATGAAGCGAGGGCCAGCCAACGAGAGCATACAGGTCGCAGTGGTGGGTAGAATATGGGGCTTTGGTGACGAAACGGAGGGCACTGTGATAGACTGCATCCAATTTGTTGAGTAGAGTGTTGGAGGCTATTTCGTAAATGACATCGCCAAAGTCGAGGATCGGTAGGATGGTCAGTTTTACGAGGGTATGTTTGGCAGCATGAGTGAAGGATGCTTTGTTGCGAAATAGGAAGCCAATTCTAGATTTCATTTTGGATTGGAGATGTTTAATGTGAGTCTGGAAGCAGAGTTTACAGTCTAACCAGACACCTAGGTATTTGTAGTTGTCCACATATTCTAAGTCAGAGTAGTGATGCAGGACGGTCGGGCAGGTGTGGGCAGCGATCGGTTGAAGAGCATGCATTTAGTTTTACTTGCATTTAAGAGCAGTTGGAGGCTACAGAAGGAGAGTTGTATGGCGTTGAAGCTGTGTCCAAAGAAGGGCCAGAGTATACAGAATGGTGTCATCTTCATAGAGGTGAATCAGAGAATCACCAGAAGCAAGAGTGACATCATTGATGAATACAGAGAAGAGAGTCGGTCCCGAGAATTGAACCCTGTGGCGCACCCATAGAGACTGTCAGAGATCCGGACAACAGGCCCTCCGATTTGACATACTGAACTCTATCTGAGAAGTAGGTGAACCAAGCGAGGCAATCATTTGAGAAACCAAGGTTGTTGAGTCTGCCAATAAGAATATTGTGATTGACAGAGTCGAAAGCCTTAGCCAGGTCGATGAATACGGCTGCACAGTAATGTCTCTTATCGATGGCGGTTATGATATCGTTTAGGACCTTGAGCGTGGCTGAGGTGCACCCATGACCAGCTCTGAAACCAGATTGCATAGCGGAGAAATTACGGTCAGATTCGAAATGGTCGGTAATCTGTTTGTTAACTTGACTTTCAAAGACCTTAGAAAGGCAGGGTAGAATTGATATAGGTCTGGAACAGTTTGGGTCTTTAGTGTCTCCCCCTTTGAAGAGGGGGATGACCGCGGCAGCTTTCCAATCTATGGGAATCTCAGACGATACGAAAGAGAGGTTGAACAGGCTAGTAACAGGGGTTGCAATAATTTTGGCAGATAATTTTAGAAAGAGGGGTCCAGATTTTGTAGCTCTTTCAGAACATCAGCTATCTGGATTTGGGTGAGTTTGTAATGGAAACAAAAAATCTGTGTGCTCATTGAACAAGTTTTGGATACAGCATAGCACCTCCCTGTTTCACTCCGTTTCAAAGTGTTTCTTCTCTACTGAACAGGACCCAGCAGAATGATGAGAAATGCAGTCCCACTGCCCCCTGGGAGTTTGCTGAGTGAACACTGAGGGTGTGTCCCAAATACCACCCTATTCAATGTACTTCTTTTCATCAAGGCCCATATGCCTCTTGTCAAAAGTAGTGCACTATATAGGGAATAGGGTGCCATTTGGGATTCACCCTGAGCACGCAGCATAATCTGGTCCCCTATCTGGCCTCATGACAGGAAGTGACAGTCAGTGGCAAGTCACAATAGAGTTTGGTTTCTCATTCTCACCACATCTCCCTCACTACGGCCCATTAAGCAGCCCCTCCCCACAGCATTTCCTGGGTTACAGCCTAGTCCCAAATAACATCCTATTCTCTATATAGTGCACTACTTCTGACCCTATGGACCCTG
The DNA here is from genome assembly GCF_045791955.1 of Oncorhynchus clarkii lewisi. Taxonomy (NCBI): domain Eukaryota; kingdom Metazoa; phylum Chordata; class Actinopteri; order Salmoniformes; family Salmonidae; genus Oncorhynchus; species Oncorhynchus clarkii. Next base: position 9,710,658 of record NC_092149.1, on the reverse strand, counting down.
GTCAAAAGTAGTGCACTATAAAGGGAATAGTGTGCCATTTGTGACGGAGACACTCTAACTCCCTCCTGAGATGTGTTTGACTCAATAAGAATGTCATTTTAAAGTACTCAGCAGAAACTGTCATCACAGTGAATTGTGACATTAATTTCCCATGGGCTCTGCTTGTCAGGTTGCCAATACTGGTACTGTTCAACAGAAATGCTGATGAAACACCACCCAGAGCATATGATTTTGTCCACCGTGATCCTAAAATTCAATGGTTCTACATGTAGTTCTATGATTTGACAAAGCTAGGCCATAACAAAGTGAGATGGGTACAGGCACATAGTAAGGCGCAGGAGTATGGTGTGGTTGGGTTTGTTGTGGTGAACAAGCGGATCTCTCCAGTGACTCGGACAGACGTGTTGTGTGGGTTCGTTCCCCTGATACCCACACAAAGGGACTGCTGGGTTCGTTCCCCTGATACCCACACAAAGGGACTGCTGGGTTCGTTCCCCTGATACCCACACAAAGGGACTGCTGGGTTGCATTGCTCTGCTCAGTGAAGCGCTGTGCTCTGCGAGGCTGTGCTATCTGCTGGGCACGATCCCTGCCAGTCCCCTGGGACTGAAACACTGACACCACAACTTTATTCTTACATCTTGAGAAGCCACTTTTCATTTCTATTCACAGACAGAATCATTGAGAGGGTTTACATTCACTTGTTTGCCTTCCAACTGCATTATACCTGTCAATAGCAGGCTTCAGTGTAACGGATGCTGCCCTCTCTCTCGCTCGCTCTCTCTCTTCCTGCAGTGTAGTTTATCCAGACCATACATCCCTAATGGAACCCTATTCCCTATATAGTGCACTACTTTTGACCAGGGCCCTATGCCATCAGTGAAATCCATAAACAATGCAGTGGAGACTGTTTATGGCTTTCAGTTACACTGAATTCAAGACAAGTCAGAGCCATTTTCTGTCAATCAGAATTGGATTTAGTCTCCTACTGTCAGGGCTGTGCTGCACGTACCAGTGATGGTCCCGGCATCTCTGTAGACTGTGGTGACGTCATCGGGGGGCGCGACCTCACTCACATACTGCTCTTCGCGGGGGCCGTGCACGCTGGGGTAGTCTGGCTGTGGATTGGAGGGTTCCCTATGGGGAGGGGCTGAGGCGGAGGCAGAGGTGTTGTGGTGCGAAGCTGCGGTGTCCAGCTTGCTGGATGAGATTCACAGGAGAGCAGTATGTGCCATGGGCAGGGCCAGCAGCGGGCAGAGGGCGTCAGGTGGAGAAAGAGAAGCAGCAGCGGCTATACACCCTGGACCACACCGCACCCGACTACACCACCACCTGACTACACCACCACCAGACCAGATCACTTCCTGTAGACGGAACCTGGGAGGAGAGAAGAGAAACATGAATTGGGTTGCCAGGCAAATTCAAAAGGACCCACAGGACAGACGTTTAAATAATCAATAGGAAAGCAGGTCAGGTCACAGCAGGTCACTGTATCCCCTGGTTCAGGAGGGAAAATAACCAGCCTCTATTGTGGCTCTGTTCAGAAACAACCTCCCAGTTCGAGGAACTTCATGTATATAAACAAGTGCCTAGGCGTTAGGGCCTATAGGGGCTAGGAGTTATGGACTAGGGCTTGTTTATGGAACGGGGCCATGTAAGACGGGTAGCAGTCAGCAGGATGTACTATGGGAGGGCTGACGGACGGAAGGACCCGTTTTCCACTCAACTTTCTCTTTCACTGTCTGGTGCTTGCAGAAGTCCGTTTGAGTATTTATAGCCCTATCAAACCACCTGGGAGACTGGTAAGACACATCAACAACAGAAAAAGCGTTGATGTCCTTTTCACACTTCAGAAGAAGTTGCAAGACTGATATTAAGCTGTGAGAATGTCAAGATTAAAGTGGGACAGTAAAATCAAATAAAAAAACATTTCTATTCATCTTAGGATGCAGTGATGCAGAGAAGATTTTCAACCTCCCTGTCCGTTTTTCTAGTACTAAGAAACAGAACATCAACAGTGTGAAATTAGAAAATACTTCATAAAATGTAGGAAATGATTATAAACTTAAAGCCACGTTGTGAAGAAGGTAACATGTCTGTTGGTCTTAAGGCGTCAGCATGCTTCAGTTCGGCTGGTAGCTAGCCGCCACATCTAGGATGTTGGGTGCAGTATTTCTCAATAAAAAAAATGTGCATGAAAACTAGTCGTCTCTCGTTGAACGACAACATATACTTTATTGAAGAATCCTTACAGTTGACCAATCATGGACGAAGGGACATGCACGTCGGCTCCTGAACTTTGTCTGGCCTTGAGAAAACATTTTGTGTGCCCAAACAACGAACAAAACCCTTACCCAAGTCCACAACTAACAAAACCCTTACCCAGGTCCACAACTAACAAAACCCTTACCCAGGTCCACAACTAACAAAACCCTTACCCAGGTCCACAACTAACAAAACCCTTACCCAGGTCCACAACTAACAAAACCCTTACCCAGGTCCACAACTAACAAAACCCTTACCCAGGTCCACAACTAACAAAACCCTTACCCAGGTCCACAACTAACAAAACCCTTACCCAGGTCTACAACTAACAAAACCCTTACCCAGGTCCACAACTAACAAAACCCTTACCCAGGTCCACAACTAACAAAAACACCACCATAATATTTGCACAAACTCTTCTGAACGGTGTCTTCTAAGAAGCATGCGGATGCCTTTAGATGACCATGAAACAACAGGCAAAATAAAAGGTGCAGAATCAGGTAGAGTTTTTTTATAGGCTAGGTAATACAACATTACAGTTGACAAAAATATACTGACAAAACAAGCAAAACACAGGAAGGGTCCAAAAGATAGATAGATAGATAGATATATATATACATACACACACACACACACACACACACACACCTTAGTCTACTAGTATCAACAATATATTATCTAATTCCATGCATAGGCCTCATTCCAAACCAAACAAGGTGCTCGACGTCCCCCTGTGCACGGTAAATACTGGCAAGCATTCACATGCACACTACAACACACAGCTGATCACGGGACCGGCCGGTGTAAGCGGGGCAAAACAAACAAACTTGAAAATTAAAAGTGATTAAATGAAGGGGGGAATGAAGTCATAGGTCTTTGCCAATGAGCTCTTAAACATCACAGAGCATCAAATAGCTGATATATTTCATCTTTATTTTAACAGGGGGTCATGCTGAGACCAAAGTCTCTTTCAAAGATATATACACTACACATCAACACATGTTCATATTACACACCATATCTACCTAGATACAGTAAGAGGTTACTGGCTAGCTAGGTGACATTACAGACAATATTACACACCATATCTACCTAGATACAGTAAGAGGTTACTGGCTAGCTAGGGGACATTACACACCATATCTACCTAGATACAGTAAGAGGTTACTGGCTAGCTAGGGGACATTACACACCATATCTACCTAGATACAGTAAGAGGTTACTGGCTGGCTAGGTGACATTACAGACAATATTACACACTATATCCCAGACTGAACTCAAGACCAGTGATGTTGAAAGGCTTGCTATAAATAGCAGACCACTTTGCTTTTCACTTCCCTCCTTTCCTTACCTCTTCTAATTCTCCCTGTTGTCTGTACTGAAAGCAGAGGTCAGGTTAAAGCAGGAGGCTCTGTCGGTCTCTACTCCTGCAGGCTATCAAGACAAAATTGAGTCACAGCATTTCTATTCACTTGAGCGAGATGAGTCTATGATCATTCTACCTGCTATGATGATTGTACTAATTACATTGGATAAGTTTATACGTTTAAAAGTCAAGACTCAACCAATAAATATAATGAATTACAATGTTAGTTTTCTTATCCCAACCCCACCCAAGAGTGATGTTAGTTTTCCATTCTAAGCTGCAGTTCATTTCCTTACTGACTTCATTACAGCTTTCATAAGCCCACATTGCAATCGTGATGCACAGCGATAGATCAGCCACTCCCAGGTACTGTTCACTATGACCTGCTGGGTCAGGCTGCTGCCTCCCTTTGTGAGCTCTGCCAGAGAAAACAAGAGTAGACACGGGAGCTTACTGGGGAAATGTGAGTTACTTCAATGTTAACATTGAAATGTGTTAAATATAGTATGTATCCAGTCTACATCTTGCTGTAGTTGTACTGTTTGAGGACAGACCTGGTAATCTCAGCAAAAAAAGAAACGTCCCTTTTCAGGACCCTGTCTTTCAAAGATAATTCGTAAAAATCCAAATAACTTCACAGATCTTCATTGTAAATGGTTTAAACCCTGTTTCCCATGCTTGTTCAATGAACCATAAACAATTAATGAACATGCACCTGTGGAACGGTCCTTAACACACTAACAGCTTACAGACGGTAGGCAATTAAGGTCACAGTTATGAAAACTTAGGACACTAAAGAGGCCTTTCTACTGACTCTGAAAAACACCAAAAGAAAGGTGCTCAGGGTCCCTGTTCATCTGTGTGAATGTGCCTTAGGCATGCTGCAAGGAGGCATGAGGACTGCAGATGTGGCCAGGGCAATAAATTGCAATGTCCGTACTGTGAGACGCCTGAGACAGCGCTACAGGGAGACAGGATGCACAGCTGATCATCTTCGCAGTGGCAGACCACGTGTAACAACTGCACAGGATCGGTACATCTGAACATCACACCTGTGGGACAGGTACAGGATGGAAACAACAACTGCCTGAGTTACACTAGGAATGCACAATCCCTCCGTCAGTGCTCAGACTGTGCGCAATAGGCTGAGAGAGGCTGGACTGAGGGCTTGTAGGCCTGTTGTAAGGCAGGTCCCACCAGATATCACCGGCAACAACGTCGCCTATGGGCACAAACCCACCGTTGCTGGACCAGACAGAACTGGCAAAAAGTGCTCTTCACCGACGAGTCGCGTTTTTTTCTCACCAAGGGTGATGGTCGGATTCGCGTTTATCGTCGAAGGAATGAGACTTACACTGAGGCCTGTACTCTGGAGCGGGATCGATTTGGAGGTGGAGGGTCCATCATGGTCTGGGGCGGTGTGTCACAGCATCATCAGACTGCCTGCAATGACAACAAGCTCAATCTCAACGCTGTGCGTTACAGGGAAGACATCCTCCTCCCTCATGTGGTAGCCTTCCTGCAGACTCATCCTGACATGACCCTCCAGCATGACAATGACACCAGGCATACTGCTCGTTCTGTGCGTGATTTCCTGCAAGACAGGATTATCAGTGTTCTGCCATGGCCAGCAAAGAGCCCGGATCTCAATCCCATTGAGCACGTCTGGGACCTGTTGGATTGGAGAGTGGGGGCTAAGGCCATTCCCCCCAGAAATGTCCGGGAACTTGAAGGTGCCTTGGTGGAAGAGTGGGGTAACGTCTCACAGCAAGAACTGGCAAATCTGGTGCAGCCCATGAGGAGATGATGCACTAGCAGTACTTAATGCAGCTGGTGGCCACACCAGTTACTGACTATTACTTTTGATTCTGACACACACCCCCCCCCCCCCCCCCCTTTGTTCAGGGACACATTACATTTCTGTTAGTCACACGTCTGTGGAACTTGTTCAGTTTAAGTCTCAGTTGTTGAATCTTGTTATGTTCATACAAATATTTACACATGTTAAGTTTGCTGAAAATAAACGCAGTTAACAGTGAGAGGACATTTCTTATTTTGCTTAGTTTATATGCAGTAGACAAGGCTGTGCCGTTACTTGTCACTATTTTTTGCTGTTAATTCAACTGCTAAACCTGAACAAAGGGTCAACTGAGGTCATCATACAGGTGTGTATGTGAAAGCAGATCTCTCACACACACACACACACACACTGCTCCCAGCAACAGATAACTGAAAGCCCTTAAAACTACCATTAAAGGCCATTGTAACGTGACCCCTACAAAGCATGCAATATTATTCTACCTCTCACATGTCATGTGATATGACGCAACAACCCCAGAAACCAGGGCATACTACAATCAGATGAAGGGCCTGAGCATTGGGAATGAACACACCATTCATAATACATTACACAACTAACATACTGGACAACACAAGGTAGTTGGAGGGCTTTCAATATCATTCACATTCAAATCCTACTGAATATTTATGACCTCTTTAAGACTATTTGGTTATAGAGCCATCAATCGAACTGTGACAAATAAAAGCACAGCTCTTTGATGTAGAGGACATGAGTGATGGGTGGGTCATATGGGCACTGTGCATATTCACAGAAGAACATAGAAAATATCTGAGAAGCTCGCCTGGCACTGATAGAACTGTGGAGTCAGCGTGGTAGATTAGGTTACTGACCTGATAGAACTGTGGAGTCAGCGTGGTGGATTAGGTTACTGACCTGATAGAACTGTGGAGTCAGCGTGGTGGATTAGGTTACTGACCTGATAGAACTGTGGAGTCAGCGTGGTGGATTAGGTTACTGACCTGATAGAACTGTGGAGTCAGCGTGGTGGATTAGGTTACTGACCTGATAGAACTGTGGAGTCAGCGTGGTGGATTAGGTTACTGACTTGATAGAACTGTGGAGTCAGCGTGGTGGCTTAGGTTACTGACCTGATAGAACTGTGGAGTCAGCGTGGTGGCTTAGGTTACTGACCTGATAGAACTGTGGAGTCAGCATGGTGGCTTAGGTTACTGACCTGATAGAACTGTGGAGTCAGCGTGGTGGCTTAGGTTACTGACCTGATAGAACTGTGGAGTCAGCGTGGTGGCTTAGGTTACTGACCTGATAGAACTGTGGAGTCAGCGTGGTGGCTTAGGTTACTGACCTGATAGAACTGTGGAGTCAGCGTGGTGGCTTAGGTTACTGACCTGATAGAACTGTGGAGTCAGTGTGGTGGCTTAGGTTACTGACCTGATAGAACTGTGGAGTCAGTGTGGTGGCTTAGGTTACTGACCTGATAGAACTGTGGAGTCAGTGTGGTGGCTAAGGTCATTGACCTGGTGCCAGACAAGAGACCTCTGGATAGATCCCCATGACAACACCAACACTCTAACACACACACAAAGTCTATTTGTCACATGCACAGGATAAACATGGTACACAGTACAATGAAATGCTTACTTGCAGGTCCACTCTCAACAATGCTACATAATAAGGAATGATATAAAATCAGTAAATTGACCAGAAATATAAATACAGGGAGACACTCATTTACAGGAGGATATTTACAGGTGCCGGGGAAGGAGAACAGACACACCTTGGTTGGAGGGCGATGTAGTGTAGCAACTGTCCCCAATGGCACTCTATTCCCCATGTAGTACATAGTAGTGCAGGTAGGGCCCACAGGGCTCTGGTCAAATGTAGTGCACGACGTAGTGAATAGGGTGCTATCTGGGATACACACTCTGTGGGCCAGACAGCCTGTACCCCTCCCCTCGTCAGCAGCCACACTGAGCCCGGGCAGCGAGCCTCCACGTGGAGAAAGCCGAACCAAGCGCACACTGATCACATCACCATCATATCATCAGCCTGTATGTTAGGGGGCCGTGAGCTCAGAGGGCCGGTGCTGCTGTGCCAGACATTCCTGCTGCTGCTATAGCTGTCTACACATACTGAATACACACACGTGAGTGTGTTTGGGCGCAGCAGCGATACCGCCAGAGATGCACAGCTGCAGGATCCTGCAGCTGACTCTTTAGTGTAAACGTCATCAACAAAACACACACACACACACGTGCGCGCGTGCACACACACACACAGGGGGAAATGTCTGCTCTACTCAATGAATCAATATTCAACTCAATGCCCTGTTTTCATGTGGTGATGATGCCTCATCTACTCCCTCTAAAACACATTGTCCCAGTCCATTACCTTTATGACAGCCTGGACAACCCCAGGGACATTACACAGATGGATGGCCAAGCCTGGCACTTTAAACACACCTCTCTGTCAGTTACTCAGACTCACTGACTCTCAATACATGGGTCAGGCAGCTTGGATCACAGACCCAAGGTCAGGATTGTTATCAAGAGTGCAGAGAGAGAGAGAGCGAGAGCGAAATCAGTACGGGAATTCTCTCAGAAAAAGTGTGTTCCACACCATGCTGATTCTTTAGTGAAAGGATTTGTTCCAGTCTGATGGTTCTGGAACATCAGCACCCACACAACAACTCTCCAACAGGACACATAGCCCATAAACTACACTGTGACTTCACTTCTCTGTGTTACACAAACAAACTGCTCCACATTAGGATTCCCTAGAAGTTCCATTGACCAGCCCGGCACCACTTAGCGATAGCTGGAAAGCACATTGGGAGTTGCAAGGCCGTGCTTTATTGACCGTTAGCCTCAGGCTACACTTAGTAACACAAGTAGGGATGCACGATATATCGGTGAACATATAGGAATCGGACGATATTAGCAAAAATGCCGACATCGGTATCGGCCCGATGTCTAGTTTAACACCGATGTTAACTGATGTCAAAGCTGCAGTGCATACCTACAGTTGAAGTCGGAAGTTTACATTCACTTATGTTGGTTTTTCAACCACTCCACAAATGTAGCAAGTCGGTTAGGACATCTACTTTGTGCATGACACAAGTAATTTGTCCAACAATTGTTTACAGACAGATTATTTCACTGTATCACAATTCCAGTGGGTCAGAAGTTTACATACACTAAGTTGACTGTGCCTCTAAACAGCTTGGAATATTCCAGAAAATGATGTCATGGCTTTAGAAGCTTCTGATAGGCTAATTGACATCATTTGAGTCAATTGGAGGTGTACCTGTGGATGTATTTCAAGGCCTACCTTCAAACTCAGTGCTACTGATTGACATCAAGAAGAAATCAAAAGAAATCAGCCAAGACCTCAGAAAAAAAATTTGAGACCTCCACAAGTCTGGGTCATCCTTGGGAACAATTTCCAAATGCCTGACGGTACCACATTCATCTGTACAAACAAGCAGTGCGGCTTGGTTGGGTTGTGTATCGGAGGACACATGACTTTCGACCTTCGTCTCTCCCGAGCACGTATGGGAGTTACAGCGATGAGACAAGATAGTAGCTACTAACAATTGGATACCACGAAAATGGGGAGAAAAAGGGGGTAAAACTTAAATAAAATAATAATAATAATTTTGGTGCATCACTAAACACAAGAGTGACACCTAGTGAGAGAGGTGACATTTTTATTTATTTATATTTTATTTCACCTTTATTTAACCAGGTAGGCTAGTTGAGAACAAGTTCTCATTTACAACTGCGACCTGGCCAAGATAAAGCATAGCAGTGTGAACAGACAACAGAGTTACACATGGACTAAACAATTAACAAGTCAATAACACAATTTTTTTTTTTAAAAGAGAGTCTATATACATTGTGTGCAAAAGGCATGAGGAGGTAGGCGAATAACTACAATTTTGCAGATTAACACTGGAGTGATAAATGATCAGATGGTCATGTACAGGTAGAGATATAGGTGTGCAAAACAGCAGAAAAGTAAATAAATAAAAACAGTATGGGGATGAGGTAGGTAAAAATGGGTGGGCTATTTACCGATAGACTATGTACAGCTGCAGCGATTGGTTAGCTGCTCAGATAGCAGATGTTTGAAGTTGGTGAGGGAGATAAAAGTCTCCAACTTCAGTGATTTTTGCAATTCGTTCCAGTCACAGGCAGCAGAGAACTGGAACGAAAGGCGGCCAAATGAGGTGTTGGCTTTAGCGATGATCAGTGAGATACACCTGCTGGCGCGCGTGCTACGCGTGGGTGTTGCCATCGTGACCAGTGAACTGAGATAAGGCGGAGCTTTACCTAGCATGGACTTGTAGATGACCTGGAACCAGTGGGTCTGGCAACGAATATGTAGCGAGTGCCAGCCGACTAGAGCATACAGGTCGCAGTGGTGGGTGGTATAAGGTGCTTTAATGACAAAACGGATGGCACTGTGATAAACTGCATCCAGTTTGCTGAGTAGAGTGTTGGAAGCTATTTTGTAGATGACATCGCCGAAGTCGAGGATCGGTAGGATAGTCAGTTTTACTAGGGTAAGTTTGGCGGCGTGAGTGAAGGAGGCTTTGTTGCGGAATAGAAAGCCGACTAGATTTGATTTTCGATTGGAGATGTTTGATATGAGTCTGGAAGGAGAGTTTACAGTCTAGCCAGACACCTAGGTACTTATAGATGTCCACATATTCAAGGTCGGAACCATGCAGGGTGGTGATGCTAGTCGGGCGTGCGGGTGCAGGCAGCGAACGGTTGAAAAGCATTCATTTGAATTTTACTAGCGTTTAAGAGCAGTTGGAGGCCACGGAAGGAGTGTTGTATGGCATTGAAGCTTGTTTGGAGGTTAGATAGCACAGTGTCCAAGGACGGGCCGGAAGTATACAGAATGGTGTCGTCTGCGTAGAGGTGGATCAGGGAATCCTGAGCAACATCATTGATATATACAGAGAAAAGAGTCGGCCCGAGAATTGAACCCTGTGGCACCCCCATAGAGACTGCCAGAGGACCGGACAGCATGCCCTCCGATTTGACACACTGAACTCTGTCTGCAAAGTAGTTGGTGAACCAGGCAAGGCAGTCATCAGAAAAACCGAGTGCTGCTGGTGAGTAAACTAGGGTTGTGTCCCAAATGGCACCCTATTCCCTATTGGACACTGGTCAAAAGTAGTGCACTACAAAGGGAACAGGGTGCCATTTGGGATATATACGACATCTGTAATCTGTTCCCTATGCTGAACTCTGCCTGAAGTTGTTGAGATATCAGTGGTAGAACTGAAACCCAAGAAGAGACAGGCCTCAGTCACTCCGATACCCCACTGACTCTGGAACATTCCCCTCTAAACACCTGAGAACAGGTGAGGTTCAGGGCCCATGTCATGTGTCAGGTCATAATGACTCCTGGGTCTCCTCCAAGGCAGCATCACTGCTGCTGACTCAGCTGAATGTACTGCATTAGGCCCAGCGGACAGCTGACAGGTACATGTTTCAGTATATGGAAGAAGAACAGCACATGAGATATTCTTATCTGCTTTCTGACACAGGCACACCATACCTACGTGTTGTTTGGAGAACAGGAGAGGTCTAAACTGAGTGGGACGAGGTGATGTTCATCATCCATTCATTCGTCGTCTCATAATCCACAATGTTTCATCTTCTCAGCTTATGAAAACAACCCACAGCACACAGACTCCAGAGTGACCCAGTCCTCTGTTTATATATGTGGCTTCAGCAGCTAAAAATAGGCATTCCTCTGTAAAGTAAATGCCATCCACAGGTAATTATTATTATAATAGAGGGTGCTTTCCAATGGAAGACAACCAAGCATATATTAAGTGTTTCCAATTAATTGTTACTACTCTATGTAAACACTATTGAGGCTTATAATATACATTTTGTAAAGTAGACATAATCATGGGCCATTTTTGCCTTCCCTTTGCCAGTTCAGTTAAATCCTGGTACTTTTCATATGTCTAAATAAAGAGCTTTCTAATGATGGCAGACGTCACCTGAGGCCATCGCTCAAGATCCACATCGCTGTGTCTAAATAATGAAAACTAAAAAAGGTACAATATCTTTACATTACAGAGTCAACAAAACAACACATTATCTGGCCCAGTCCATTCTAATCCCGATGGGGCAAGTGTGCATGCCAAATGACACCTCACTCCCTACATCGTGCACTACTTATAACCAGGGCATGGTACCACCTCACTCCCTACATAGTGCACTACTTATGACCAGGGCATGGTAGCATTTTGGATGTAAACCCAAGCCCAGTCACCATTTAGACCTAAAGTTAAGACCTGGGCGGGGTTTACAGTTTTGGGACTTTTTCTATTGGTTCATTAAGCCAGGAAAGCTCTAATAGACACAGATGAAGTATTTGATTTTTTTCGCACCACGCCCACCCAGGGCTTCGCACCACGCCCACCCAGGGCTTCGCGCCACGCCCACCCAGGGCTTCACACCACGCCCACCCAGGGCTTCACACCACGCCCACCCAGGGCTTCACACCACGCCCACCCAGGGCTTCACACCACGCCCACCCAGGGCTTCACACCACGCCCACCCAGGGCTTCACACCACGCCCACCCAGGGCTTCTCACCACGCCCACCCAGGGCTTCACACCACGCCCACCCAGGGCTTCACACCACGCCCACCCAGGGCTTCACACCACGCCCAGCCTACCCTTTCATGTGGTATAAAAGACTGTACAACATAACTAGATACAGCAGCTGAACAATCACGCACGTTTTAGTTCAACCAGTCCAATGGTGATTCAACTAGAACACAGAAGTGTCTAAACCCCCACCCATAAGGTTCCTGGGCTATGACCCATGACAGAATGCTGCTCACACCATGACACACCAACATGACTGGAGGAGGATACATCATCTGAGAGCAGCAGACAGTGGCTAATAAAACATTGACAAGACAACACAGAACATGTAACCGTGCCAACAGAAGGAGATTCTATTTCTATGACAGTGCCCACACATGGACTGATCTAGTCCAGACAGATGGCTGATGTAGACACAGCAAACATCATAGAGATACATCTAAAGGTGAAATGAATAGCAGTATCGCTATACTACGATACCAGATTTTCCATGACAAAAAAGAAAATACCAGACTAAAATATACGGTCTGCTAAAACCCTACTTTATGTAAAATTGTGGATGCTATAGCTTGCAAAATAAACTAAATGTGACTATAGGTGACAACATCATGCTGTTTTCTCAAGAAATTAAATCCGCTTCAAGCTTTGTTTCCTTGCCACAATACTTGTGAGTAGCGTGATACTGGTATCGTGACAACCCTAAAATGAAGGTCCAGGAGACGAAGGCTTCCCAGGGGTTGTAGTGTGTTATGACCTTAAGGGGTCATATGTCATATGATAACCACCTACCATCTCCCATCTGGTGCTGAGTGGTTACACACTGCCCCCATGACAGACACTCCCTAGCCATAAAATCAATACAAATCCATAGACAGAGCTTCTCAGAAAGGACTCGTGATCACAAAAGATATTCCCTTTCAACCATCTCATTCATTGCACTGTGGACCTGTGTTGGGCTCAATTCTAATTCATTTCAGTGATATGAATTTTTTTAAAAACACATTTAAACTTTCCACATAAATAGCTTCTCCTTTTCAACTTATTGAGGTGATTAAAATTAGATGACCCTTTTTCAATCATTGAATTGTAATTTCAGTTTACTTCCTGAATTAATTGAACTTGAGCCTAACCCTGCTGTGGACTCAAAGACCCAGCAGGCTATTTCATGGGGGAATTACAGTCATAGAAAGCAACACCCCTTGAGGACACTGTCAGCTGTTGCTTTAAGACATGCTGCAAAGTCTCCTAGTGATTCTGAATGAATCTGATTGTGTCTGTTATAGAGAGATACAGGATGGAGACATCAGCACTGCCTGTCGGGGAACTGAATTTGGACTACATACCTGGCATAGTATGCTTTCCTTTTATCCAAATGTTGAATAGACATGCAGACAAATTCATTTATTCAGGGAAGGGAATAATAACCTACTACTCTAGAGTAATAAAAACAATTACACCGATGTTATTTGGCAGGTCATGGATCAACTAGGAACAATTAATTGCGTGTGGGTCGGGTTGTAGGGAAAAATCTGTCCGATGTCGGATATCGGATGGGGCTAGGAATGGATGTGGCCGGCGTGGGGCGGGTGCAGCTCCAAAAGAACTGACCCGTGCAGGACACTACCTGCAGTCAACCAGGTCCTGAGTTCACTGTAGGGGAAACTCTCCAAAGTGTCACGAGGGCATTGTGTTTAATCTAAACAAGGTTCACAACACCCTAGAGAACAGCTCAACAGTCACAACCACTGATTATTATTTGACCCTGCTGGTCATCTTTGAACGTCTTGAAGAACTATCTGGCCTTAAATGGCCATGTACTGTTATAATCTCTACCCAGCACAGCTAGTAGAAGACTGGCCACCCCTCATAGCCTGGTTCCTCTCTAGGTTTCTTCCTAGGTTCTGGCCTTTCTAGGGAGTTTTTCCTAGCCACTGTGCTTCTACACCTGCATTGCTTGCTGTTTGGCGTTTAAGGCTGGGTTTCTGTACAGCACTTTGAGACATCAGCTGATGTAAGAAGGGTTTTATAAATACATTTGATTAGAACACACAACACATTGTGACAACGTTATTGACCTCTTCTGAATCCACTTGTGTTTGTCTTACATGACTAAATGTCTCTACTGGTCCTCAAATGATAGACATTGGCAACTAGAAGGATACAAAATAATGAGTTCCGTAAATGATCCTCTCAACATGTTCAATGCACTCCGAGACTAGCCTGGTCCCATATCTGATGGAACCAAAGTCAGAGAAGTCAAATAAAAGCACATCTAGAACAAGGCTACACTGAGACCATTCTAGTAATAAACACCAGAACATCTAGAACCAGGCTACACTGAGACCATTCTAGTAATAAACACCAGAACATCTAGAACCAGGCTACCCTGAGACCATTCCAGTAATAAACACCAGAACATCTAGAACCAGGCTGCCCTGAGACCATTCCAGTAATAAACACCAGAACATCTAGAATCAGGCTACCCTGAGACCATTCCAGTAATAAACACCAGAACATCTAGAACCAGGCTGCCCCGAGACCATTCCAGTAATAAACACCAGAACATCTAGAACCAGGCTGCCCCGAGACCATTCCAGTAATAAACACCAGAACATCTAGAACCAGGCTGCCCCGAGACCATTCCAGTAATAAACACCAGAACATCTAGAACCAGGCTGCCCCGAGACCATTCCAGTAATAAACACCAGAACATCTAGAACCAGGCTGCCCTGAGACCATTCCAGTAATAAACACCAGAACATCTAGAACCAGGCTGCCCTGAGACCATTCCAGTAATAAACACCAGAACATCTAGAACCAGGCTATCCTGAGACCATTCCAGTAATAAACACCAGAACATCTAGAACCAGGCTGCCCTGAGACCATTCCAGTAATAAACACCAGAACATCTAGAACAAGGCTACCCGGAGACCATTCCAGTAATAAACACAAGTTATCTTGATGAACTAAATTGTAAAGTATTTTTCATTATATGTTGGACCCCAGCAAGACTAGCTGTCACCATTGACGTAGGCTCATGGGGACCCCAACAAAACAATTAAAAATAAAACAACTTGGAAGACATTCACAAGGTAAATGATATGCATACATACCAGAGGTCTCTGTCTGAACCAGACTACGAACATAACAGCCTTTCAGAGTAATGACCTCCCTCTACCAGGACTACAGCACCATCCAAGATCAGCACAATCTATTCAATTTACTGTCACATCCAGAGTAGGCCGAAATCCAATCATGTATTCCACTGACCCTCATTGGAAACAAACAAACACATGCTGACCCATAGTCAGACACTCAAACAGTCAACTTCTTTTCCTACTAGCACCTGGGCTGTGTTCCAAATGGCACTCTAGTCCCTATATAGTGCACTACTTTTGACCAGAGCACTATGGGCATTATATAGGGAATAGGGTGCCATTTGGGACGCAGGCCTGATATGAGGAAAAACAACCTCAACAGGGACACAGGTCTGACCTGATGACAAAGTAGCCTACTTATATCACCAGAAAAACGATGCATTCAACTAGACACCATTAGCCTGCCTGACTATTAATAGCTAGCTGAATGACAAATGGCCATACGTAGTTTCTGTAATGGGTTTTTCTCCGTCAGCTCATTCCGAGGTGTCAGACTTTCCACAGGAACTCTGGTCTGCTCCCTCTTATTATATTTCAGGGCACGTCTCCAAAGTAATGCAACTCTTTCTTAACAGTCCCCCTGAAACTAACTGAACAAAGTAGAGAACAATGGGCGTGGAGGCATTATGGGATCAAGTCAGAGGCCTGCTACTGATGACTGCCTCAGTCACACACAGAGGAACACTTTCTGAGGAAAGGTGGTGGGATGGTGTGATCCTTTATCTGTGGCTGTGTAGAGTCTTACAGTGAAACGGCTCATTCTGTTATGATTAATAATCACTTTGTGTCCCCCACTTGTCCTCCTACCTTGTTTTCCATGGAATAAATGTTGCCATGAATCTGTCATATACAAGTGGGGGGGAAGAGGTCAACTAGAAATTATACCTGCTCATTCTAATTGGACCCTCGGACAGTGTTCTGCTGCCAGCAGCCAACTACCAGGACACAGGGCCTACATTTCCCAACAACTAGAGGAAAAGGGTTGTCCCTCCTGTTCAAGCAGTCAGCTGTGTGTTGAGCAATATTTGAAGCTGCAGTCTGTAGCTGTGATTGGGTAGAAAGGCAGAAAGTGGGATGCATATTGCCCCCAAAAACCAAAAGCTTTATTTACAAAGGAGTAGAATGGAGCTGAGCTCAGAGCCCCAGCATGCCTCATTCCAGCAGGAGACTCAGTCACACGATAGTGAGGCAGGCAGTTAATCTGGACTTGCTGAAAGGAGGAGTCTCCATGTCTTTCTGCCATGGCTAACGCTAGCTAGTGTGCCTCAGGATATCAACTATAAACTATCAACAAAACATGCATATATATATTTCAAATGTGAATGTTTGTGAGATTAGACAGATGATGTGAACTCATTTGATTAAAAAAACAGTTCAACTTCAACTGAAGAAAAACCTTTAGTTTAACATTTATACTAGGGATGAATTAACTATTAGTCGTCTGGAGGGGTTGCTTTGCTTCAACTCTTTGAATGATGAAACTGCCTCTCAGCATGTTGCACAACTGGGGAAAAAGAGGAACGGGATATTGATGTTATTAGTCAAAATGGAGAGATGTAGTTCCTGACCGACTGTAGAAATAGATATGAACTGTATTAGACTAAATGGAGAGATGTAGTGCCTGACCGACTGTAGAAATACAGTGCCTTGCGAAAGTATTCAGCCCCCTTGAACTTTGCGACCTTTTGCCACATTTCAGGCTTCAAACATAAAGATATAAAACTGTATTTTTTTTGTGAAGAATCAACAACAAGTGGGACACAATCATGAAGTGGAACGACATTTATTGGATATTCCAAACTTTTTAAACAAATCAAAAACTGAAAAATTGGGCGTGCAAAATTATTCAGCCCCTTTACTTTCAGTGCAGCAAACTCTCTCCAGAAGTTCAGTGAGGATCTCTGAATGATCCAATGTTGACCTAAATGACTAATGATGATAAATACAATCCACCTGTGTGTAATCAAGTCTCCGTATAAATGCACCTGCACTGTGATAGTCTCAGAGGTCCGTTAAAAGCGCAGAGAGCATCCTGAAGAACAAGGAACACACCAGGCAGGTCCGAGATACTGTTGTGAAGAAGTTTAAAGCCGGATTTGGATACAAAAAGATTTCCCAAGCTTTAAACATCCCAAGGAGCACTGTGCAAGCGATGATATTGAAATGGAAGGAGTATCAGACCACTGCAAATCTACCAAGACCTGGCCGTCCCTCTAAACTTTCAGCTCATACAAGGAGAAGACTGATCAGAGATGCAGCCAAGAGGCCCATGATCACTCTGGATGAACTGCAGAGATCTACAGCTGAGGTGGGAGACTCTGTCCATAGGACAACAATCAGTCGTATATTGCACAAATCTGGCCTTTATGGAAGAGTGGCAAGAAGAAAGCCATTTCTTAAAGATATCCATAAAAAATGTCGGTTAAAGTTTGCCACAAGCCACCTGGGAGACACACCAAACATGTGGAAGAAGGTGCTCTGGTCAGATGAAACCAAAATTGAACTTTTTGGCAACAATGCAAAACGTTATGTTTGGCGTAAAAGCAACACAGCTGAACACACCATCCCCACTGTCAAACATGGTGGTGGCAGCATCATGGTTTGGGCCTGCTTTTCTTCAGCAGGGACAGGGAAGATGGTTAAAATTGATGGGAAGATGGATGGAGCCAAATACAGGACCATTCTGGAAGAAAACCTGATGGAGTCTGCAAAAGACCTGAGACTGGGACGGAGATTTGTCTTCCAACAAGACAATGATCCAAAACATAAAGCAAAATCTACAATGGAATGGTTCAAAAATAAACATATCCAGGTGTTAGAATGGCCAAGTCAAAGTCCAGACCTGAATCCAATCGAGAATCTGTGGAAAGAACTGAAAACTGCTGTTCACAAATGCTCTCCATCCAACCTCACTGAGCTCGAGCTGTTTTGCAAGGAGGAATGGGAAAAAATGTCAGTCTCTCGATGTGCAAAACTGATAGAGACATACCCCAAGCGACTTACAGCTGTAATCGCAGCAAAAGGTGGCGCTACAAAGTATTAACTTAAGGGGGCTGAATAATTTTGCACGCCCAATTTTTCAGTTTTTGATTTGTTAAAAAAGTTTGAAATATCCAATAAATGTCGTTCCACTTCATGATTGTGTCCCACTTGTTGTTGATTCTTCACAAAAAAATACAGTTTTATATCTTTATGTTTGAAGCCTGAAATGTGGCAAAAGGTTGCAAAGTTCAAGGGGGCCGAATACTTTCGCAAGGCACTGTAGATATGAACTGTATTAGACTAAATGGAGAGATGTAGTGCCTGATCGACTGCAGAAATAGATATGAACTGTATTAGACTAAATGGAGAGATGTAGTGCCTGATCGACTGCAGAAATAGATATGAACTGTATTAGACTAAATGGAGAGATGTAGTGCCTGACCGACTGCAGAAATAGATATGAACTGTAAAGGCCCAGTAAGTGTTGATTACTTAGGCAGTAGACGTTCAACTAGTAAAACATGCTTCATAATTACTGTATGTAAGAATAGAGAGAAGTGCCTGCAAGAGCAAGAGCGGATCCTCTTATTTTCATCAGTCCATTAGCCATGTCTAGACCTCAGCTGTAGGCAAGTCAGAATTCAGGCCAAACAAATCCAGCCTAACACATTTGCATTAGCAGGATTGGACTGGACATACAGACACAACATGAACCACCTAATTATAGTGAGTGATACTGGCTGCCATAAATAGGAGCAGCGAGAGTTGGGGGTGAAAGAGAGGAAGAAGAGGTGTTAGGGGAGAGAGAGAGAGAGAGAGAGAGAGAAGGTTAGGGGAGAGGGGTGAGCGAGAGAGAGTGAGGTTAGGGGTGAGAGAGAAAGTGAGGTTAGGGTGGAGCGAGAGAGAGGTTAGGGTGGAGAGAGAGAGAGAGAGAGGTTAGGGTGGAGAGAGAGAGAGAGAGGTTAGGGTGGAGAGAGAGAGAGGTTAGGGTGGAGCAAGAGAGAGGTTAGGGTAGAGAGAGAGAGGTTAGGGTGGAGAGAGAGCGAGAGGTTAGGGGTGAGAGAGCGAGAGAGGTTAGGGGTGAGAGAGAGGTTAGGGGTGAGAGAGCGAGAGAGGTTAGGGGTGAGAGAGGTTAGGGGTGAGAGAGAGAGAGAGGTTAGGGGTGAGAGAGGTTAGGGGTGAGAGAGAGAGAGGTTAGGGGTGAGAGAGGTTAGGGGTGAGAGAGAGGTTAGGGGTGAGAGAGCGAGAGAGGTTAGGGGTGAGAGAGAGAGAGAGGTTAGGGGTGAGAGAGAGAGGTTAGGGGTGAGAGAGAGAGAGGTTAGGGGTGAGAGAGAGAGAGGTTAGGGGTGAGAGAGAGAGAGGTTAGGGGTGAGAGAGAGAGAGGTTAGGGGTGAGAGAGAGAGGTTAGGGGTGAGTGAGGGAGTGAGGTTAGGGGTGAGAGAGAGAGAGTGAGGTTAGGGGTGAGAGAGAGAGGTTAGGGGTGAGCGAGGGAGTGAGGTTAGGGGTGAGAGAGAGTGAGGTTAGGGGTGAGAGAGTGAGGTTAGGGGTGAGAGAGTGAGGTTAGGGGTGAGAGAGTGAGGTTAGGGGTGAGAGAGAGTGAGGTTAGGGGTGAGAGAGAGTGAGGTTAGGGGTGAGAGAGAGTGGTTAGGGGTGAGAGAGAGTGAGGTTAGGGGTGAGAGAGAGTGAGGTTAGGGGTGAGAGAAAGTGAGGTTAGGGGTGAGAGAGAGTGAGGTTAGGGGTGAGAGAGAGTGAGGTTAGGGGTGAGAGAGAGTGAGGTTAGGGGTGAGAGAGAGTGAGGTTAGGGGTGAGAGAGAGTGAGGTTAGGGGTGAGAGAGAGTGAGGTTAGGGGTGAGAGAGAGTGAGGTTCGGGGTGAGAGAGAGTGAGGTTCGGGGTGAGAGAGAGTGAGGTTCGGGGTGAGAGAGAGTGAGGTTCGGGGTGAGAGAGAATGTGGTTAGGGGTGAGAGAGAGAGTGTGGTTAGGGGTGAAAGATAGAGGGATGAGGAGCTAGAGAGAGACGAGGGGAGAGTTCCTCTGCCCAGGTGTTGCTGAAGCATACCAGATCTAACAACGCCTGGATAGGCATCAGTTTACCACATCATATGTTATAGCAATCTGGTGCCAAACGGCACAGTCGATGATGTGACACGCAACCATTGGTTGATGCACGCAACGTCTGAACAGGGGAACACAACCAAGCTCTCCAGGCGTTCAGGCCAAAACACACGTGCAGAAGAGCAGAGAAGAAGACATCACTCATGCATTAAGAGGATGAGAAAATGCAAGAGACCGTAATAAAGGCCAGTGGCTTTTCCCAGAGATTGTGAAATGAGTAGGAAAGCAATGGACCCATGTGTCCCTCGAAAGTCTCTCCACACTAAATCACATTGAGATCAACGAACTATGTCTAAGAACAATATCCAGTCCAAATGCTCAGCTGTATGGTTGGTTATACAACCCATCATCTCTCTCTGCTGCAGGGAATGGGATGGCACAATTATTGAGCTGCTCGGATGCAATCTGTTAAAACACAGGGATTATAAATCACGCATAGATGGCATGGCCCCGGCTGATCCTGACGCGCGCACACACACACACACACACACACACACACACACACACACACACACACACACACACACACACACACACACACACACACACACACACACACACACACACACACACACACACACACACACACACACACACACACGCAGAGTATAGGCTGCTTTCACTTTCAGACACCAGGGAGATTTAGTAAGGGCACCTATGTGACACGTGTTTCACAATGGTCAATAGGGCATGATTAGGATACACATGATTGGTTGAACTTAATGTGGCCTTGAATATTGGATCTCAAAATGCCAGTGTATCAGATAGAAATGATGTGTGTGTGTGTGTGTAGTTGAGAACGGCTAAGAGCAAATCAAAATCAAATAAAATGAGGTAGACATTACCGTGAAATGCTTACTTACAAGCCTTTAACTCTATTTCTTGAACTGCATTGTTGGTTAAGAAAACATATACTAAATAAACTAAAGTCAAAAATAAAGTCAAAAGACTATGCATAGATAATAAACAGCGAGTAGCAGCAGAGTAAAAACAAAGGGGGAGGGTCAATGTAAATAGTCCAGGTGGCCTCAGCATCTCTGCTATTAAAGTCTGGGATGGTGGCCTATGGTCAAACATAGCCAGCAATGTGGAACGCTTGCACATCTGGAGACAAGGAACAGAGTTAACCAATGTGTGTTAGGCTCTGCAGCGGGTTAAGACCCATTACCTCACTGCTCATGTAATGGAAATAAAAGGAAGGTGTCATTGTGATACAAGACAAAATGTTTAAAAGTATTTTTGGAATGAAACTGACTAATAGGGAGTATGTTTACAGGCAGATCATGTGCCTTCTCGATTGCTTCATTTATAGTCCATCGTGGCCCTCAAAAAGGAGACTTCCAGTCCACCAGCCACTGCATGAAAAACGGACCAAATATACCTTGAAGACAGCAAGCCATTAGGCCGAAGTGTTTGGTTCAGTTAAACGTTAAGAAAGCTTGAATGTAATCAGATCACAATGTAATCAGATCACAATCTGCTTTGTATAAGAACGCGTATTAAACCCTGCCTCTAGACACACGGCTTCGATTTTTCATCTGGATTTAAGGAGGGAGAGAAATGAAATCAGAATGTCACATCACATTCTACTGATCTAGAAGCTGGGGCACTCTCGTGCACATAAAGTAACCTGTCAAAATGTCGGTCAGTGAACTATTTATTTTATTTCACCTTTATTTAACCTGGTAGGCTAGTTGAGAACAAGTTCTCATTTACAACTGCGAGTTGGCCAAGATGAAGCAAAGCAGTTCGACACATACAACGACACAGAGTTACACATTGAATAAACAAACATACAGTCAACAATACCGTAGAAAAAGTCTATATAGTGTGTGCAAATGAGGTAGTGGTGTAACACAAATGCTACATAATAATCAGCATTTATTTACATTGACACAATGTTTCCAATTGTAGGCAGTCGATACTCAATGAACTGTGATGACACTTACCACGTGAATAGCGACAAAGAATCCGAATGATTTCAGTTCGTAGTGCGGAATCAACCGTTTCCTTTCTGTGTTTGGCCTCAATTCATTCAGTCGCCAATTGTATTCCGTAATGGAGACCATCCGCTTTTCTCAAATATCGTCCATGGAACTGTTGGTCTGTTTTGTAGAAAAAATACTAAATAGTACTAAAAGTAAAAGTTCATGAACAACCAAAGAAACGTACAAAAACACCTTCGCCGTCGCTTACATTTGGGGAGAAAACTTCTGAAGCAAATGTAGCCTATGGATGAAAGAAAAGTAGCGCACGCAGCATGCTATGTGTCGTTTTCTTGGTTCGTTTAGCGTACACTGTCTCAGAGAAGCCTCTGAGTTATTGCGAAAAAATAATAGTTGTGCAGTACTATAACACAGAATCGGATTCAAGTAGATTTCATGAAGTTTGAAATGTTGAAGAGAAAGCCGGGTGTGAGTGTGTCCAAAATCCACGCTGATCGCTACCGGTGGCACATTCCACTTGAACGCATCGAACATGATGACATCACTCTCCTCACAGCTGGAGGGTGCTGTAGCTCTTGAAAACCCTTATTATCTGTTGGGTTTTCAGCAGTTAGCTTCGCACATTGTTGGATGTGTGAACTACAATTTCGACATTGTGCTTTAACGTTTAGAAGCATCAATAATCATCACTTGCAAAACGGTTTTCAAAACATATGCTCCTTATCCTTCATATCAGTGAGAAATAATATTTCAAATAAAAACGATACACTTAGCCTACTGCACAGATCCATAAACTGTGTGTGCCAGTTGACGAACTACACTTTCTCCACAGTTACATTTACACAGTTGTTAGGAAGACACGCTAGGCTAGATAACTAATTAGCACAGATGGCCGACATGGAGATATGGTTGTGTGGGAAACACTATGTTTTGGGACACTAAAGTCCATGGAGAATAAGAGCACCTCCTCCCAGCTACCCACTGCACTAAGGTTGGAAACATTGTCACCACCGATAAATCTACGGTTATCGATCACTTCAATAAGCCTTTTTCTACGGCTGGCCATGCTTTCCACCTGAATACCCCTACCCCGGCCAACATCTCAGCACCCCCTGCATCAACTTGCCCAAGGCCCTTCTCCTACACCCAAATCCAGACTGCTGATGTTATGAAAGAGCTGCAAAATCTGGATCTCTAGAAATCAGCTGGGCTAGACAATCTGGACCCTCTCTTTCTAAAATGATCTGCCGAAATTGTTGCAACCCCTATTACTAGCCTATTCAACCTCTCTTTCGTGTTGTCTGAGATCCCCAAAGATTGGAAAGCATTCTAGACCCAAACATTTATAGACCTATATCCATCCTGCCTTGTCTTTCTAAAATCTTCAAAAGCCAAGATCACGACCATTTCGAATCTCACCTTACCTTCTCCAATATGCAATCTGGTTTCCGACCTGGTCATGGGTGCACCGCAGCCACGCTCAAGATCCTAAACAATATCCTAACCGCCATCAATAAAAGACAGTACTGTGCATCCGTCTTCATCTACCTGGCCAAGGCTTTTGACTCTGTTAATCACTGCATTCTTATCAGCAGACTCAATAGCCTTGGCTTCTCAAATGACTGCTTCGACTGGTTCGCCAACTACTTTTCAGATAGAGTTCAGTGTGTCAAATTGGAGGGCCTGTTGTCCAGACCTCTGGCAGTCTCTATGGGGTGCCACAGGGTTCAATTCTTGAGCCGACTCTTTTCTCTGTATATATATATACATGATGTCTGGTGATGGTGATTCTCTGATCCACCTCTACCCATTCTGTATACCTCTGGCCCTTCGTTGGACAGTGTTAACTAACCTCCAGATGAGCTTCAATGCCATACAACTCTCCTTCCGTGGCCTCCAACTGCTCTTAAATGCAAGTCAAACTAAATGCATGCTCTTCAACCGATTGCTGCACGCACCCTCCCGCCCGACTAGCATCACTACTCTGGACGGTTCTGACCTAGAATATGTGGACAACTACAAATACCTAGTCTGGTTAGACTGTAAACTCTCCTTCCAGACTCACATCAAGCATCTCCAATCCAAAATTACATCTAGAATCGGCTTCCTATTTCGCAACAAAGCCTCCCCTATTCTACCAATCCTTGACTTCAGCGATGTAATTTACAAAATAGCCTCCAACACTCTACTCAGCAAATTGGATGTAGTCTATCACAGGGCCATCAGTTTTGTCACCAAAGCCCCATATACCCCATATACTACCCACCACTGCGACCTGTATGCTCTCGTTGGCTGGCACTCACTACATATTCGTCACCAAACCCATTGGCTCCAGGTCATCTATAAGTCTTTGCTAGGTAAAAGCCCCACCTTATCTCAGCTCACTGGTCACCATAGCAACACCCACCCGTAACACGCACTCCAGCAGGTATATTTCACTGGTCCCCCCCAAAGCCAACACTTCCTTTGGCTGCCTTTCCTTCCAGTTCTCTGCTGCCAATGACTGGAACGAATTGCAAAAATCACTGAAGCTGGAGTCTTATATCTCCATCTCTAACTTTAAGCATCAGCTGTCAGAGCAGCTTACCGATCACTATACCTCTACACAGCCAATCTGTAAATAGCACACCCAACTACCTCATCCAGATATTGTTACTTATCCTCTTGCTCTTTTGCACCCCAGTATCTCTATATCATCATCTGAACATCTATCACTCCAGTGTTAATGCTAAATTGTAATTATTTTGCCTCCATGGCCTATTTATTGCCTTACCTCTCTACTCTTCTACATTTGCACACACTGTACATAGATTTTTCTCTTGTGTTATTGACTGTATATTTGTTTATGGGTAACTGTGTTATTGTTCTTGTCACACTGCTTTGCTTTATCTTGGCCAGGTCACAGTTGTAAATGAGAACTTGTTCTCAACTGGCCTACCTGGTTAAATAAAGGTTAAATATTTGTTTAAATCAAATAACCCTATTCCTATAAAGGTGTGTAGTAATTTAACCTTTATTATTATTATCGATATGAAAAATATGTTCCATAAGTTCTAACAAGCGTCTCGGGATCTTAACAAAACTCCCCCGACCAGAAGATAATATCGTCAGTAGGTGCTAAAGCAGTTAGCATCTATGAATGGGTTAGATGCTAGTGTGAAGGGAGGAAGCTACAGACTAATTCTGTCAAATGGTAGGCCTATTAGAGTACACTTCTACATTTCATCTGTATAGTACTGTATGTGACCAGGCTAGACCTTGAAGACAGAGTAGAATAGAATAGATCATAACTTCTTATGTCACCCACAAACACACACACTCACACTTTTAGTCACATTCTCACACACACAGGGGTCAACCATAGAGTAGCGTAGGCCCTACCTGGAGCATATTAGCTACTGTCAAGCCTTGTTGGCAGTGGCACCTGACAATAGACTGTTTGCATATGACTATATTTTGATTTCATTGATCTGTGTCTGTCACACACGCAAGCATGTGCATGCTCTCTGTCTCTCTCTCTCTTTCTCTCTCTCACACACACACACACACACACACACACACACACACACACACACACACACACACACACACACACACACACACACACACACACACACACACACACACACACACACAGAGAGAGAAAGAGAAAGAGAGAAACACCAGAGAATAGAAGGCCCTTTGACCACTCAAAAGAACATCTGACCTTTATCTACTTGCTCTACCCGACAACAAGCTTCACTTAATGGCTTCAAAATCAATTCAAGTCATATTTTATTGGTCACATACACATATTTAGCAGATGTTATTGCAGGTGTAGCTAAATGCTTGTGTTCCTCGCTCCAACAGTGCAGTAGTATCTAACAATTCACAACAATACACACAAATCTAAAAGTAAAAGAATGGAATTAAGAAATATATAAATATTAGGATGAGCAAAGTTGAAGTGGCATTGACTAAAAATACAGTAGAATTGAATACAGTATATACATACGAAATGAGTAAAGCAGTGTGTAAACATTGTTAAAATGAATAGTGTTCCATTATTAAAGTGACCAGTGATTCCATGTCAATGTAAATGGAGCAGCAGCCTCTAAGGTGCTGGGTTGAGTAACCGGGTGGTAGCCGGCTAGTGATGGCTATTTAACAGTCTGATGGCCTTGAGATAGAAGCTGTTTTTCAGTCTCTCGGTCCCAGCTTTGACGAACCTGTACTGACCTCGCCTTCTGGATGATAGCGAGGTGAACCGGCAGTGGCTCAGTGGTTGATGTCCTTGATGATCTTTTTGGTCTTCCTGTGACATCGGTGCTGTAGGTGTCCTGGAGGGCAGGCAGTGTGTGTTGTGCAGACCTTACCACCCTCTGGAGAGCCCTGCGGTTGCGGCCGGTGCAGTTGCCGTACCAGGCGGTGATACAGCCCGACAGGATGCTCTCAATTGTGCATTTTGTAAAAGTTTGTGAGGGTCTTAGGGGCCAAGACAAATTTCTTCAGCCTCCTGAGGTTGAAGAGGCGCTGTATCGCCTTCTTCACAACACTGTCTGTGTGGGTAGACCATTAAAGATTGTCAGTGATTTGTACGCAGAGGAACTTGAAGATTTCCACCTTCTCCACTGCGGTCTAGTCGATATGGATAGAGGCATGCTCCCTCTGCTGTTTCCTGAAGTCCACGAGTTTTGTTGAAGTTGAGGAAGAGGTTATTTTCCAGGCACCACTCCGCCAGGGCCCTCACCCCCTCCATGTTCACACCAGTTCAGTAACAGTTCAGATTGAAGTGCACTGCCCTGTGCATTTAACCTCGCTTGCCTCTCTACAGTTTTCCCTCAATAGCTATCAAAGTCAGGTTAGGAGTTTTCTGAGAACCAGGATGTGGGCAGAGAGTGGGTGGGGACAGGCAGACAGACAAACAGACAGCACTAGAGAAAGAAAGGGAGAGTTAGCTACTATACAATCTATCAGGTTCCAGGGATTTATTTTACACAGGATATAATAATATAATAAAATATGTAGCTAATTTATATAAAATATAATATCATATTTTAGGGTACGGTCTAACCCAGGTTGGAGGGATGGATCCAATAACTATCACCATATTTGCGAATGCTAGCTAGATCTATGTCCACAGTTTGAGTAGGCAGTCAACATTATGTGGGCCTGCTTTGTCCAAAGATGTTTCAGTATGAAAACTCTGTGCTTTGTCTGTCTCTGTACACAAGAAGACGCATAACCTTGCATTGTGTGTGCACTACCGCCGCGTCCTTCCTTGTATCCTAGTAACCAAGGAATAGCTCAGTCAGAGGTATTCAAGCAAAATAATGAAATACAATAAGACACAAGTAAATGCTTGTTATGGATCCTTTTCATACAACTTTTAAAGTTTAATATTAGTTTTACATCCATCAAATGTAAAAGATAAATAAAAATGATTAGCTTCATTTTTCTTAAAACCATGTATTTTTACCCCCCTACAGTAGGATTGAAATGATCCAAAAGTGATATCCGGTAACAAACTTCGCGCTTTGAGTTTGAGTTCAAGGGGGGATTTGAAGGTAAAAACAGCGCTTTTAATAATATGTATTTTTATTATAAAGTAATTGAACTAGTCCGTGATATAGTTACAGTTAGTTTGTGGATTCTTGCATGTATTAACCTGTTTCTCTGTTTATGGGAATGTGCTGTCTGGTTTTATGATAGAACTTGCATGGACCGTACAGTTGGTCTGCACAGCTTGCTTCTGTCAGTAAAACAGTCCCAAGTTAGCGTTACCTAGCAAACTAGCTAGCAGTTAGCGACCTAGTTTAACTAGCTTAATGCAAATGCCATTTACTAGTTCCAACCTATACAAATGTGCTATTCACCCCCAGAAAGTGACCAACCACTCTCCCTAACTTGAGAATCTTCTGTGCAGATGGAAAACTTCATCCTGTATGAGGAAATTGGAACAGGACGCAAGTCAGTGGTTTATAAGGGGAGGAGGAAAGGGAGCATCAATTTTGTTGCAATTATTTGCAGTGACAAGTCAAAAAGACATGAAATTACTAACCACGTAAGTATCCAGCATCACTTCCTTGTAGTACACACATCCCTTTCAACTGATTTGACTGAGTAACATTTTACAAGCAGTTTGCTACACACGCAATAACATCTGCTAAACGTGTATGTGACCAATACAATTTGATTTGATTTGAACACTGACTGAGCCCATGGTGTATCCACAGGTACGGCTGACTCATGACATAAAACATGAGAATGTGGTAACCTTCTATGAGTGGTATGAAACCAGCAACCATCTTTGGCTTGTAGTGGAACTGTGCACAGGTGAGATGCTTATTTGGTACTGTAAGAATACCATCGTTACCTTATGTCAACCTTTTACCTTTACGTTTTACAAAGCATGAATGTGATTTGATAGTGTATAATGGTAGGATAATAATAATCATTCATAATTTCTCTAAATTTTAGGGGGTTCACTGGAGTCAGTCATCACCCAGGATGAGTGCCTGTCAGAAGATGTAGTGAGGGAATTTGCCATCGATCTGGTCAAAGGCTTGAGATACATCCATGATGCTGGTATCGTGTTCTCTGACCTCACTCCCTCCAAGGTGCGGTACAGTATAGATGTCCTGACTCTCAATTTTTTGGGGGTCAAACAATCAACTCTATATTGAGGCTCATCTGACATTTAATACATTTTATAGATCAAACCATCCTAACACTTTACACCAAGGAGCTCCTTTTGTCAACTAAGCAATGCTGATTATTTCTAGCCAACATTTATTCTGTGTCTCAGTTTTGATTTCATGAAGTCAATGGAATTTGATTCTGACCTTGTGTTTTTTCCTCCTATAGATCTTGTTGGATGGCCCTGGCACTTTGAAGTACTCTAACTTCTGCCTGTCTAAAGCTGAGGGGGAGAATCTGGAGGAGTTTTTTGCTTTAGTCACAGCAGAGGAAACAGGTGGAGGGGATGGCAAAGAAAACACATCAAGAAGAAATATCAAGAGCAGAATCCAAGGTGACCCTTACAGTACATATTGTTATACCATGGCATTGTTGAATACTTGTATCTGATTGGCTTGAAGGGCATTCTAGAGCGTGCATAATTTCCCTATAACGCACGGTATATCCCCACGGTAGAATTCAATGGCTTTAGTTCATTCTTACATGTTCTATGTTTGAGCTGCTTTTGAATGCATAAGTCGAATTGAAAACATTATTGGCATTGTTGAATTCGATTTTCATAATAGCAAGCTAGGACTGATGGTTTGGTTAGCTAAACTAGGAAGTCTGTTTGTTTGGTTACCAAGGCAACTACAGTAGCTATCTAGTAAACTTGCTAGCTACGTCAGTAGATGTTGAACACATTTCTACTGGTAAATTAACACATTTCTACCGGCAAATGTGTTAAATTATAGCCATGGTATAAAAGGGATAATCAACTCGGGACTCAATGCGTTCTCTGGAAAATAATGCAACTCCATGGAAAGTTAGTTCCACTCCACTAGCGCGTCGTTCCTGATTTTCCATAGAACACATAGCCCCTCATTGATTATCCCTTACTTATTGGATGTTTACTAGAATGTTCTATCACATATCCTATTGTCGCTACACAGGGTCGCTACATTGTTCGCAGGACAAACTCAGCCTGTTTCATTACACTGGTGTCAGAAGAGAAGTGGGATCCAACTTCTGACCCCAGTGTAATGAAACAGGCAGGGAGAGTGATCCAACTTCTGACCCAGGTGTAATGAAACAGGCAGGGAGAGTGACGCAACTTCTGACCCCAGTGTAATGAAACAGGCAGGGAGAGTGATCCAACTTCTGACCCCAGTGTAATGAAACAGGCAGGGAGAGTGATCCAACTTCTGACCCAGGTGTAATGAAACAGGCAGGGAGAGTGATCCAACTACTGACCCCAGTGTAATGAAACAGGCAGGGAGAGTGATCCAACTTCTGACCCCAGTGTAATGAAACAGGCAGGGAGAGTGATCCAACTTCTGACCCTAGTGTAATGAAACAGGAAGGGAGAGTGATCCAACTTCTGACCCCAGTGTAATGAAACAGGAAGGGAGAGTGATCCAACTTCTGACACCAGTGTAATGAAACAGGCAGGGAGAGTGAGCTTTCCCGCGGTGGTCGATGAACCCTCAACCTTCTGGCCCAAAGTCACAAAAGCATGCTCAAGTGGCAGAGTCGATATCCGTGCTTATAAACACAGGGTCGCCACAATATTATATATCATATGCCTGTATCATATCACGGTTTTCAATATGTTGTATAATGGAGATGTCTTTGTCTTTCTTCAGGGTCTCCAACATACTGTGCACCAGAGGTGGTCAAAGGGGGGGACCACAGTATCAGTAGTGATCTGTGGGCCCTGGGCTGTATATTCTATGAGATGTTTTCAGGTACTCATCAAATCACTTGGGCTGTGTCCCAGATCTGTTTGTCCTCTTGCCAGCTCCTTTGCTCATTGTCATTGCAATTAGTGACAAGTAGTTGGCACAGTAGCACAAACAGACAGGCAGTCAGGCTATCAAATCACTTGATTTATTGACATTAATAACAGTACTCATTTCATACCTAAATAGACCTTCTGTCTTGTTTTGCGGTAATTTGTCAGGAAAAGCACCATTCTTCTCCGAGACGTTTTCTGAGTTGATTGAGCTGATATTATTTCAGGATCCTCCATCTCCAAGGCAAACGGGTAAAATGCAGATTTTTATTGCTCAACAAAATATGTTTTTATTGTCACAAGAGCATCTTAATTATAGTCCATATTGTCTTTGTTGTTAAAGGGGCTTCTTCCTGCAAGCCTACTCAAGAGTTCCAAAGCCTGCTTAAAGGTTTGCTTCAGAAAGACCCTCAGAAGAGGTACGTCCCTACTCCCTTCACCAAATCAGATTCTTGGTTTGAAGTTTCTATGATGGATAATTCATATTATCCCTTTGACATATGACCTTTGGAATGGGCGATACCTAGTCAGTTACACAACTGAATGCCTTCAACAGAAATGTATTTTTCGCATTTAACCCAACCCCTTTAAATCAGAGCGTTTTGGGGGGCTGCCTTAATCGACGTCATCGTTGTTGTTGGGGTTTAATTGCCCGCATATTTTTCCACCATGCTAACTCAGGGATTCGAAGCAGCGACCTTTCGGTGACCGGCCCAACACTCTTAACCACTAGGCTACCTGTGTAGGACAAGTGGGCCGACATAAGTTTGGTCAGAAAGAGAGGGCTTTATTAGACTTCAGCTTTTAACTGTTCTTCTCAGGATAAACTGGACTCAGTTACTGGTCCACCCATTCTGGAGAGGAGTGTTCTCTGAGGTCCACACCAGCGAGGAGGAGGAGGAAGAAGAAGAAGATGTCTCATTCAGCTCCAGGTAATGTTTATGTTTCATATAACCATCAGGGAATTTATTCACAAAGTGTCTCGGAGTAGGAGTGCTGATTTAGGATCTGTTTTGCCTTTTAGATCACAATGAATAAGATTACATGGACTGGAGGGAACTGATCCTAGATCAGTACACTTATTCTGAGATGCTTTGTCAATACAGGCCTGGTCTCAGTCTCGTTTCCTCAAAGGAGTTACCTCATTACAGTCCCTGGTGGTATGCATCATTTCCTCGAATTGTGTCCCCTGGCCTCAACACAAAGCATTATGTTGGGTCTTTCATGTTTGGACATGGATTACATGTTAAACATCAAATCAAATTTCAAATCAAATCCAAGTTGATTTGTAACATGCTGAATTGTAGCTTTTTATTGATCCCCTTAAAGGGATACTTCAGGATTTTGGCAATGAACTCGTGAATAGCATTTTTCTATCTCTGCGTGCATTTTGAAGGAAGTTGTTAACTAGCGCTAGCGCAACGACTGGAAGTCTATCATGCTAACAGATACCATAGACTGCTTGTTAGCATTAGTTTGCAAAACTATCTCTAACTTTCTTCATACTGGATGCAGATACTGTACATAAAAATGGTATCAACAAGTTCATCTGACTCTGGGGAAGTAGATAAAGGGCCTCATTGCCAAAATCCCAAAGTATCCCTTTAAAGTCTAAACCTTTGTTCTGCAATTGTAGAAAATGGACTTGTACAGCAAGCATTTGTCTGCCAATGTTAGTTTAATGTACATAGACAGGTCATTTATAAACTGTTTGAGAAGCTCTGTCTCCCCTGTTTCAACGCCAAACACTGTTGTGCAGTTGCATATCTTCCTCCCCGGCCTTTTCTCATGACATAACTTCTTGAGAATGCATGTTGGTCTGATGTTATCATAAACCATGCCTGTGTGTTCAGGATGGAGCCTGGACCTGCCCAATCAGATGGGTTGTACTGTGAGCCGTTAGTGGGAGAAAGACAAAGGACTTCACAGAGCACACACACAGACACAAACGTGTTGCTGATGTTGAATATGATTTACTAAGTGCAATATGAGCATAAGATAACAGTTCGTTTCACTTGTGTAATAACCTATACCTCTAAACTCTATAACCATGTAATAACACAGCAGGTTCTTTGTAACTACAGTGTAGCTACTATAGGTGTCTTATTACTGTGTAGTTACATAAGTCTAAGGTCATGCGTTTCCTTGCTGTTTGTAGTCTGGTGATGTTTTACTAGTTTACTAGTTGATATGCACTAGCTGATATCTGACCTTTCGTTTGGCTGCAGTGTGGGGAGGAGTGGTGTCTGTGCCTCTAGCCAGTCATCAGCAGTGACACCTGTCTCAGTGACCTCCCAGGGACCAGGAGGGGGATACAGAGGGGTACAGGGAGGGGCCGCAGGGGCAGAGGAGCCCGTCCGCATGCACCCCAACAAATCATTCCGATTAGGTAATGCTTTCTGGGAAGGTGTAAGAAGACATGTTGATGACAGTGTAGGAGCTATGTCTGAACATAGTTATATTCTTCTTCTCGTAGACAAAATGACAGAGCTTAGACCAAAGAGTGCACTGGACAAAGATACCAGGGAGTCCATATTCCTCCTCAGGTATGATCAGTGTTCATCTCCAGTTGTTCTGATCATTTACTGAACATTGTGTTGGATCAACAACTTGACTAAGTCAAACTGGAAAATACTAATCTCATGTCTTTTTTAAAAAATTAATGTTTTTTAAAATCTCAAAATGAAGCATGTTTTATGTGATCTTTTTCATCAATCAGCTCTCGTCCAACTCCAAGAATGAGTTGCACTGCAAGAGATCCACCCAACAGGACACCATTACCTCAAGTGAGTTCTTCTCTTATCAAATAGCCAAAGGAGAGCTCTGCCATACCTCTGCAACCTTCTCCACAATTACATTTGAAGTGCAATCTTTCTGTGAGCTGTCTGTAATCAGAAACATGGTAATAGTAATCAGACTATTACCATGGCGCCTGTAGACTGCAGGCACTGGTAGTTGAGAATTCATTATTTTGAAAGGTTATTCTCGGTTACAGTTGTTTGTTAACCTTTGGCGTCCTCTACAGTATTCTCAGTGAAGTGCATATTTTTTTTATCCAGATGGATTTCCTGTAAGCATAAGGACATTGGACATTCTTATGTATTACAAACTTCACTTTCATTTAGCCGCTTTAGCCACTTTAATTTATGAGATCTTTGCAAGTCTGGTGTGTGAGTAATGTTTGATTATTGGGCTGTAGTGGAGCGGGTCAATAGCTTCAAGTTCCTTGCTGTTCACATTACTAAGGAATTACACACACACACCAACACAGTCGTGAAGAAGGCACAACAACGGCTCTTCCCCCTCAGGAGGCTGAAAATATTCGGCATGGGCCCTCAGATCCTCAAATGTTCTACAGCTGCACCATTGAGAGCATCTTGACTGGCTGCATCACCACTTCATATGGCAACTGTTTGGCATCCCACCACATGGCGCTACAGAGGGTAGTGTGTACGGCCCAGTACATCACTGGGGCCCAGCTTCCTGCCATCCTGGACCTCTATACAAGGCAGTGTCAGAGGAAGGCCCTAAAAATTGTCAAAGACTCCAGCCACCCAAGTCATAGACTGTTCTCTCTGCTACCGCAGGGCAAGCGGTTCCCATACAACAAGTCTGGAACCAACAGGACCCTGAACAGCTTCTAGCCCCAAGCCATAAGACTGCTAAATAGTTAGTCCGGGTAGCTATTGATTAACTATTTAACTATCTGCAGTAACTCCGGACTTATCTATCTTGTTGCCTGTTGACTACTTTACCTATATGTACATACAGTATCCACCTCAACTACCTCGTATCCCTACACATGGACTCAGTACTAGTAGCATTTACTCATTGTACTCATTGTGGATTTATTGTTTTTCTATTATTTAAAAAAGAAATCTGTGTTCATGGTTGGGAAGTAGGTAAGTATTACACTGTTAGTGTACACCTGTTGTGTATAAGCATGTGACAATTAAAATGAGATTAGATTTGATGTTCTACATGATCACATACTGTAATTGTGCTCATTTGTAATGATGACATCACTGTGGTCGTTGTCATCTCCAGGACAGTGTGGTGGCCAGTGGTCTGAATGACATCAGTTACTGTATAAAGGACCTGGTGTACACTGACTCTGACCTGGCAGTAACACCTATTATGGACAACCCAAAGGTAACACAAACTACATCATGTAACTGTGCTCTTTCTCCTGTTAAAAAAACAAGTTTTCTTTCTAGTAATACATTGTTATTAATTATTGTTGGGTTTTGAGTTTTCATGAAAGGCATGTCACTGTATTTGTGAATGTGACATTAAAACTTGCTCTGTATTTAAGCAATAGTTTCAGTGCCCATGCTGATGGGGAATTTTAGGGAGGTGCGCGGTTCCGCTGTGCGTCCCCCATGGACGGTGGACTCGGAACCAGATAGTCCAGCGTCCCATTGTGAAATATCTATCACGGGTCCTCGGCTTTGGACTCTGAATTGTTCTTAAGAACAGAGGTGGGCAATCCACAACTCTTGTGCATTCTAGTAACAAAGATGTGTATATTTTTTCAGATTCTGAAGACCGCTCCAGTGCGATATGACCTGAAGACTTTGTGTGTCCGAGCATACTCAGGTAATGAAGAAGAACAAATAGGAAAGTCTCGACTGCTGTGCCGCTGCTGAGTAACACTTGGACACACTATGAAATTGACAGGTGTTTAGCAGGTGTTAATATACACACACAGGTTAGACAGACAGCTAAAACGGTTTGGGCTGTGTGATTATTGAGCTCCTCTGACCCCCCCTATAGTGGAGAAGCTGTCCTGTCTGAGCTCTGAGGACTGGAGGGTGTTTCTGCAGCAGCTGTGCTCTTCTCTGGAGGCCCAGGCTGATAAGACCACGGCGGGGGTCCGCTCTAAACTCAATCTCCTCTGCTATCTGTGTACCATAGCTGCCCACAAGGACACAGCTACCAGGCTCATCAACTCCGAGCTGGTAAGGGAAGGGTCACTGCCTGACGGTCTGACCACATGCCCAGCATGCCTGCCATTCCTCCCAGGGCTGCTGCTTTTAACAAGACATGGGCCCCTCTAGGCTAATTTAAGTGTTCAGAACTTAGGCTCTCAGAAGAGAATTCTTAGAATCACAACACAACCTCTGGCCTTGCTGAGGCTTCTCAAGTGTTAGAAAGGTGAAAGGCCGCGGCACTACAAAGCCGTCAAAGGGTTCCTATATTTACCATGTGACCCGAGCTCCTTAGCATAGCTACAGTACGTGTTGGCCTCTGTTGATCAGCGGGAAGCTGAAACAGTAGTCAGCTAGGTGGGACCAGGAAGTTAACGCTTTCCTCAAGATAATAATAAAATGAACTTCCTATTTCCTTAACTTTTTGTTACTGAGATCCGCTCAGCTGTAACATGTTCAATGACCCTAGTTATTTATGAGAGCACAAAGACCAGGAGGATGTCCCAAATGACACCCTATTCCCTATATAGTGCACTCCTTTTGACCAGGGTCTATAGAGGTCTGGTCAAAAGTATTGCACTATATTGGGAATAGGGTTCCATTTGGACGCACAGATATTATCAAGTTACTTCCTCGTTGCAGTGATGAGGTATTTCGTTGTGACATAATCTGGTGAAATTTTTAAGATCAAATCTCTTCATTTGTTTATTAATGAAATGTTCAGACAGGATTGATTCAAGCGTAGTAAATATATTTCTCCTATAACTATTAACCACTAGATGGCATTCCATCACTCACTCAGATTGAACTGAAAATGACATCACCACAATCATTAGACCTCATGGTATCTTTAGTATATCATTTCTTTAGACATATTCGGACACTATAGCCAGCCGTGACTGAGTTTATGACAATGATGTATTGGCAACTTGACTAATTCAGTATTGTACTACTGAAAGACGACTGGACTATAAAACATCATGGAAAAGTAATTCCTTCAGAAAGTATTCAGACCATGGGCTTTTTCCACATTTTGTTACGTTACAGCCTTATTCTAACATTTATTTAATTGTTATTTTTCCTCATCAATCTACACACAATAATGACAAAGCAAAAACAGATTTTTTTTATTTGTGCTCATTTATTAAATATAAAAACTGAAATATCACATTTACATAAGTATTCAGACCCTTTACTCAGTACTTTGTTGAAGCACCTTTGACAGCGATTACAGCCTTGAGTCTTCTTGAGTATGACACTACAAGCTTGGCACACCTGTATTTGGGAGTTTCTCTCATTCTTCTCTGCAGATCCTCTCAAGCTCTGTAAGGTTGGATGGGGAGTGTTGCTGCACAGCTATTTTCAGGTTTCTCCAGAGATGTTTGATTGAGTTCAAGTCTGAGCTCTGGCTGGGCCACTCAAGGACATTTGCTGGTAAGGGAAGGGTCACTGCCTGACGGTCTGACCACTCCTGCGCTGTCTTGGCTGTGTGCTTAGGGTCGTTGTCCTGTTGGAAGGTGAACCTTCGCCTCTGTCTGAGGTCCTGAGTGCTCTGGAGCAGGTTTTCATCAAGGATCTCTCTGTACTTTTCTCCGTTCATCTTTGCCTCAATCATGACTAGTTTCCCAGTCCCTGCCGCTGAAAAACATCCCCACAGCACCATGCTGCCACCACCATGTTTCACTGTAGGGATGGTGCCAGGTGTCCTCCAGACGTGACGCTTTGCATTCAGGCCAAAGAGTTCTATCTTGGTTTCACCAGACCAGAGAATCTTGTTTCTATCATCCTGAGTGGCGCAGCGGTTTAAGGTACTGCATCACTACAGGACCGGGTTCGATCCAGTCTACCATAAAGGCCTGATTGGTGGAGTGCTGCGAAGATGGTTGTCCTTCTGGAAGGTTCTCCTATCTCCACAGTGGAACTCTAGAGCTCTGTCCGAGTGACCATTGGGTTCTTGATCACCTCCCTGACAAATGCCCTTCTTCCCCGATTGCTCAGTTCGGACTAGCGGCCAGCTTAAGGAAGAGTCTTGGTGGTTCCAAACGTCTTCAACTTAAGAATGATGGGGGCCACTGTGTTCTCGGGGAACTCTGCAATGCTGCAGAAATGTTTCGATATCCTTCCCCAGATCTGTGCCTCCACACAATCCTGTCTCAGAGTTCTACGGAACATTCCTTTGTCCTCATGGCTTGGTTTTTGCTCTGTCAACTGTGGGACTTTATCTAGACAGGTGTGTGCCTTTCCAAATCATGTCCAATCAATTGAATTTACCACAGGTGGACTCCAATTAAGTTGTAGAAACATCTCAAGGATGATCAATGGAAACAGGATGCACCCGAGCTCAATTTAGAGTCTCATAGCAAAAGATCTGAATACTTTTATGTAAATGAGGTATTTCTGTTTTTTATTTTTAATAAATGTGCAAAGATTTTCTAAAAACCTGTTTTCACCTTGTCATTATGGGGTATTTATTGAATCGATTTTAGAATAAGGCTGTAACGTAACAAAATGTGGAAAAAGCCCATGGTCTGAATACTTTCTGAAGGCACTGTACATATAAGTGCGTCACATATTGTCCGTCACAAATGTCATCCTATTCCCTATATAGCATGGGCCCTGGTCAAAAGTAGTGCACTACATAGGACATAGGATACCATTTGAGATGTAGCCTAGACCTTGGTAGTTCAGTCAAATCAAAGTGTATTGGTCACCTACACAGATGTTATAGTGGGTGAAGCCACATGCTTGTGTTACCAGCTCCTAACAGTGCAGCAAAAATGTCAATCAAGTACACAAATAATAATAGTAAAAAAGTCAGGAAGTTAAGACTGTCAGAACTAATCCAGTTGACAACGCAAATAACACTGTATCAGTAATCCAAATGCAGTCTGTGCATATATCCACTGAAATATATACTAAGAATGATATGTACAGTAGATATATTGCAGTGTTAACCAACTGCTGTTGTGTTCTCTCCATTTGTGACAGTTCCCTGTGTTGACCCAGCAGCTGCGTCTAGCACCTAACTGGGATGTGTGAGTTCCTTTAGCTTCCACCTGTCTGACCCCATACATACATACATGCATACATACATACATGCATACATACATACATACATACATACAACCATTCTCTGCATTCTACATGCGCCAGTGCATGGAAATAATGTCTAGCATGTACTGTAGCCTACTGCACTTTACAATGATCTGGTGCCTGGTCTGGATATGCTGTAAATCACTGTTAGCCTTTACAATGATCTGATGCCTGGTCTGGATATGCTGTAAATCACTGTTAGCCTTTACAATGATCTGGTGCCTGGTCTGGATATGCTGTAAATCACTGTTAGCCTTTACAATGATCTGATGCCTGGTCTGGATATGCTGTAAATCACTGTTAGCCTTTACAATGATCTGGTGCCTGGTCTGGATATGCTGTAAATCACTGGTAGAGAGATGTCCATCATCGGGATCATAAAAAACACTTTTGACGTGAGGATTTATATTTTTGTTGAAAGGAATTATGAAAGGATGTTGTATAGATTAAATGAATTTAATTACAGCAACACTTATTACTAAATAGTGATAAAATGATGTAAAAAATGGCAGTGTTATTTCTGTGTATGTTTTCCATGTATTTACACCAGACCTGTCTGTCTATTCCAGGAAGACTATGACATTAGTAGCCTATGTCTATGGATGTGTTTGTATTCCAGGAAGACTATGACATTAGTAGCCTATGTCTATGGATGTGTTTGTATTCCAGGAAGACTATGACATTAGTAGCCTATGTCTATGGATGTGTTTGTATTCCAGGAAGACTATGACATTAGTAGCCTATGTCTATGGATGTGTTTGTATTCCAGGAAGACTATGACATTAGTAGCCTATGTCTATGGATGTGTTTGTATTCCAGGAAGACTATGACATTAGTAGCCTATGTCTATGGATGTGTTTGTATTCCAGGAAGACTATGACATTAGTAGCCTATGTCTATG
Source organism: Oncorhynchus clarkii lewisi (assembly GCF_045791955.1). Taxonomy (NCBI): domain Eukaryota; kingdom Metazoa; phylum Chordata; class Actinopteri; order Salmoniformes; family Salmonidae; genus Oncorhynchus; species Oncorhynchus clarkii. The sequence goes on along the minus strand of NC_092149.1, from coordinate 9,670,986 downwards.
GATGTGTTTGTATTCCAGGAAGACTATGACATTAGTAGCCTATGTCTATGGATGTGTTTGTATTCCAGGAAGACTATGACATTAGTAGCCTATGTCTATGGATGTGTTTGTATTCCAGGAAGACTATGACATTAGTAGCCTATGTCTATGGATGTGTTTGTATTCCAGGAAGACTATGACATTAGTAGCCTATGTCTATGGATGTGTTTGTATTCCAGGAAGACTATGACATTAGTAGCCTATGTCTATGGATGTGTTTGTATTCCAGGAAGACTATGACATTAGTAGCCTATGTCTATGGATGTTTTTGTATTTCAGGTGAAAACAGTGTCATGTATTTATTGTTAGACCTGTGTCCTGTGTGTGTGTGTGTGTGCGTGTGCATGTGTGTGTGTATTCCAGGAAGTTTAAGGTGATGCGGGTGCTGGGGCTGCTGGCATCCCACTGCACTGAGCTCAGAGAGGAGACCCCCGTCACTGAGGTTAGTGGTGCTGTCTGTCACGCTGTCTGTCACTCTGCTGAGGTTAGTGGTGCTGTCTGTCACACTGCTGAGGTTAGTGGCACTGTCTGTCACACTGCCGAGGTTAGTGGCACTGTCTGTCACACTGCCGAGGTTAGTGGCACTGTCTGTCACGCTGCCAAGGTTAGTGGTACTGTCTGTCACGCTGCCAAGGTTAGTGGTACTGTCTGTCACACTGCCGAGGTTAGTGGCACTGTCTGTCACACTGCCGAGGTTAGTGGCACTGTCTGTCACACTGCCGAGGTTAGTGGCACTGTCTGTCACACTGCTGAGGTTAGTGGTACTGTCTGTCACACTGCCGAGGTTAGTGGTACTGTCTGTCACACTGCTGATGTTAGAGGTACTGTCTGTCACACTGCTGAGACTGGCATCGTCCAGCAGCACTGCACCGGGCCCCTTCACCCTGTTGTCACAGCACCTATGCTTGTCCTCTATGTATCAAAGTCAAAGTGCACTATGTAGGGAATAGGCTGCCATTTGGGATTCGATCGGTGTATCACATATAACTGTCAAAGCCATGAGCTGCTGAATAGTTAAACATCACTTTAACTGTAGGAACCAGAGCAGACAGTGTAGTGGTCTCAATACAAACATCCCACAATCTTTTACACACACACAATTCTAACTATGTGAAAGACCCCTACAACATCAACAACAACAGTCAAACCTGTTGAATTAAAATCCCCTAAATCTGTTACTAATCGCAGCAGAGGCATCGAAGTCTAGTCTCTATGCAGCATTATGATCATCCAATGGGAGCGGTAGTGAGAGAAAGTACCGGGGTGAATCACCAGATGCCACTGTAACCCAGCGATAGGTAGAGCTCTAAACAAGCGCCACCGATCCACCTGCCCAAACATGCTTATGGAGCCGTTAACAAACCGTCAAAGACATTGCGGTTAATCATTTTAAAAAACAGGATTCTATTTGATGTGAAATCTGGCGGCTCCACCCTTGATCCACGTCTTACATGGGTTTGCCATGATTTCCTGTGGTGGTTTATAGGTTTAAAGCTCATAGAGGAGGGGTATACGAGCGATATACAAAATGGCCGTCGTTAATCGGCACACCAGAGAATGGCGCAGTGACTTTTATTTTCCACAGTCTTCTTTTGTAAAGATGGCTGAGGATTTGTCGCCCCACCCCCCACCACCCAACAGGGCACAGCTAGCTCAGATTCCCAGAGTGACAGATCCCAGAGGCTTTTATCATTGTGCTCTCCACAGGGGTTCTGTGTCTGATGGTCAGCCGCAGTCATGGCCATTTCTGCTTCAGGGCAGGGCTATTGTCACCACCATCTCCATATGTCTGCCACACTGTGGATCTCAGTGGTCGTCCGTGATCCTAGTTAAAGTTTCCACTGTGAGACAAGTTTTCTCTCTCTTGGTCCGGGCTCGTGTTGCGCCGATTGTTTTTTGAAAGGAGTTCTCACAGTGAGAATCACAAGTTACAATGCCGCAAAGTTCAATGTTTATTGTCAGCGTTGAATTTGATGCCTCAGCACGCTCTACAGGCTACATAACAGAATCAGACGTCAAGTTGGCCCTACACTATCATTACAAACCTCCATTTCTCACAGTCCTTTAAAACAGTGAGCGCCAATGACTCTATAGGCTACATAACAGAATCAGACGTCAAGTTGGCCCTACACTATCATTACAAACCTCCATTTCTCACAGTCCTTTAAAACAGTGAGCGCCAATGACTCTATAGGCTACATAACAGAATCAGACGTCAAGTTGGCCCTACACTATCATTACAAACCTCCATTTCTCACAGTCCTTTAAAACAGTGAGCGCCAATGACTCTACAGGCTACATAACAGAATCAGACGTCAAGTTGGCCCTACACTATCATTACAAACCTCCATTTCTCACAGTCCTTTAAAACAGTGAGCGCCAATGACTCTACAGGCTACATAACAGAATCAGACGTCAAGTTGGCCCTACACTATCATTACAAACCTCCATTTCTCACAGTCCTTTAAAACAGTGAGCGCCAATGACTCTACAGGCTACATAACAGAATCAGACGTCAAGTTGGCCCTACACTATCATTACAAACCTCCATTTCTCACAGTCCTTTAAAACAGTGAGCGCCAATGACTCTATAGGCTACATAACAGAATCAGACGTCAAGTTGGCCCTACACTATCATTACAAACCTCCATTTCTCACAGTCCTTTAAAACAGTGAGCGCCAATGACTCTACAGGCTACATAACAGAATCAGACGTCAAGTTGGCCCTACACTATCATTACAAACCTCCATTTCTCACAGTCCTTTAAAACAGTGAGCGCCAATGACTCTATAGGCTACATAACAGAATCAGACGTCAAGTTGGCCCTACACTATCATTACAAACCTCCATTTCTCACAGTCCTTTAAAACAGTGAGCACCAATGACTCTACAGGCTACATAACAGAATCAGACGTCAAGTTGGCCCTACACTATCATTACAAACCTCCATTTCTCACAGTCCTTTAAAACAGTGAGCGCCAATGACTCTATAGGCTACATAACAGAATCAGACGTCAAGTTGGCCCTACACTATCATTACAAACCTCCATTTCTCACAGTCCTTTAAAACAGTGAGCGCCAATGACTCTACAGGCTACATAACAGAATCAGACGTCAAGTTGGCCCTACACTATCATTACAAACCTCCATTTCTCACAGTCCTTTAAAACAGTGAGCGCCAATGACTCTACAGGCTACATAACAGAATCAGACGTCAAGTTGGCCCTACACTATCATTACAAACCTCCATTTCTCACAGTCCTTTAAAACAGTGAGCGCCAATGACTCTACAGGCTACATAACAGAATCAGACGTCAAGTTGGCCCTACACTATCATTACAAACCTCCATTTCTCACAGTCCTTTAAAACAGTGAGCGCCAATGACTCTATAGGCTACATAACAGAATCAGACGTCAAGTTGGCCCTACACTATCATTACAAACCTCCATTTCTCACAGTCCTTTAAAACAGTGAGCGCCAATGACTCTATAGGCTACATAACAGAATCAGACGTCAAGTTGGCCCTACACTATCATTACAAACCTCCATTTCTCACAGTCCTTTAAAACAGTGAGCGCCAATGACTCTACAGGCTACATAACAGAATCAGACGTCAAGTTGGCCCTACACTATCATTACAAACCTCCATTTCTCACAGTCCTTTAAAACAGTGAGCGCCAATGACTCTACAGGCTACATAACAGAATCAGACGTCAAGTTGGCCCTACACTATCATTACAAACCTCCATTTCTCACAGTCCTTTAAAACAGTGAGCACCAATGACTCTACAGGCTACATAACAGAATCAGACGTCAAGTTGGCCCTACACTATCATTACAAACCTCCATTTCTCACAGTCCTTTAAAACAGTGAGCGCCAATGACTCTATAGGCTACATAACAGAATCAGACGTCAAGTTGGCCCTACACTATCATTACAAACCTCCATTTCTCACAGTCCTTTAAAACAGTGAGCGCCAATGACTCTACAGGCTACATAACAGAATCAGACGTCAAGTTGGCCCTACACTATCATTACAAACCTCCATTTCTCACAGTCCTTTAAAACAGTGAGCGCCAATGACTCTATAGGCTACATAACAGAATCAGACGTCAAGTTGGCCCTACACTATCATTACAAACCTCCATTTCTCACAGTCCTTTAAAACAGTGAGCGCCAATGACTCTATAGGCTACATAACAGAATCAGACGTCAAGTTGGCCCTACACTATCATTACAAACCTCCATTTCTCACAGTCCTTTAAAACAGTGAGCGCCAATGACTCTATAGGCTACATAACAGAATCAGACGTCAAGTTGGCCCTACACTATCATTACAAACCTCCATTTCTCACAGTCCTTTAAAACAGTGAGCGCCAATGACTCTATAGGCTACATAACAGAATCAGACGTCAAGTTGGCCCTACACTATCATTACAAACCTCCATTTCTCACAGTCCTTTAAAACAGTGAGCGCCAATGACTGCAGCTGCTATTTTTCAGGCATACTGTTGGCTTAGTTAGGACAGGAAGAGAGGAATCAGTTCAGTATTATCCCCTTTCCTCTGCCTGTCTCTATGGATACTTCAACATCATTCTAATTAAGTGTTATCTTCCCTGGCAGAGGCAGTACTTTTCTGTGCCACAAACCACCAAGCCCCAAATCAGACATTTTCTCTCTCTCATGGCAGCGCGTCAATAGTGCTGCACACACTGTCTGCTGTTTCCACCCAGTGTCCCTTAGAAACTGGCCTAGTGTGTCGTGCCGGCCGTCCCTGCAGAGTGAGCAGAACAGACTGCCTCCTGCCTCCCTCCTCTCATTGTGGGAGAATTAGCCTGTTCCATTTCCTCAGACAGGGCTTGGAGGCTCGTTCTCACTCCTCACTACTGGAAAAGGAACAGAGTGCTGGGGCCAATGAACGCTGCTGTTGATTCTATTCAGTTTGGTTTCTTGTGTCTTTTGCCAAACTATGATTGTGTAAAGATTGTTATTTTAGGGAATTTTAGGTTTGTTACATTTTAATTTAGGTTGTTTATCCATTACTCCAAAAACATTTGAATAATTTGGTATCCATGTATTCATCATCAAAAACACATCCATAATGGCTTGAGTCAATTATTGCTTGCTGGCTTAAGCAATATGTCTCACGTCCTTCTGATAACTATAGGCAGAGGCCATTGGTGATCTATGGGACCATAGACTCCTGAAACGCCTGAGGTCATGTGTGTCGCAGGCGTCAGCCCTAGATCAAACACCTGTCTTCTTCTGGACAGCCGTGGGATATTGATTGACCACACTACAGCAGAGCAGGTCACCTTTTGTTTGTTATTAGCTTGCTCCTTCCATCAATAGGACATCAGGACATATCTGTCTGCCTGTCCTGCCTGCCTTCCTGCCACCCTGTTTCTAATGAGTGAATGATCAGGCTCAAACCACTAAATGTCACAATACATTCATTAAGCTAAATCACATACCAGGGATATTTTATTGATTCAATTGATCAGTTGCATTAATGTGATGTTTAAATCAAATGTTAAAATCGGACAAATCACAAAGCTACTGCTTTGTTAGTTTAATCGTGAGAAAGGTAGTATTTTCATGTCACTTTGGCCCATTGCCCTTGGTGTGATAATTTGTCTTCATGCCTGCTGAGATGTCTCCAGGAAGACTCCAGTCTCGTGTTGTTCGGAACCACAGCTGAGACGTGATGATAGTGATGATGAGTAACAAAACCTCGGTTGCCTTGAGAAACTGGTCTCTCTGTCTCTCCCTCCCCAAGCCTCGCAGGAATGCTTAATGTTGCATGGCCTTAAACTGTCTGTAGCCTCAGTAGTTTAAAGCTCTGCCTTATGGGTTGGGGGGATGGAGGAGGGGGGTAGTAGCGGATTGTACAGGAGCGATAATGATGCGTTTGGAGGAAGTAGCCGTGTGTTGCGGCTCCAACTTAGCCTGTTTGTTTTCTTGAACAGTGAATCGTCAGTCAGTTGCAGGACATCTCTCCTGCCAAAGCTTCGTTTCTCTCTGGCATCAAACGTGAGCCAAACATCTGTTTCCTGCAAAGTCACAATTTATGTTCTTTACCGGCCAGCGCCAGGCCGCCTCGCACTGAGTGTGCTGCCTATTTGCATAGCACCCTGCTGAGAGCGCTGCCGCAGTAAGTCCTCCCCACTTCTAAAGAAGTCCTCCCCACCTCCCCACTTCTAAAGAGGACGAGGCTAGGAAAATGCTAATTCCACGAATTAGCCAGTTAGGGTGTGTGTTTGCTTATATGTGAATATATGTGTGTGCGTGTGCGTGTGCGTGTGCGTGTGTGTGTGTGTGTGTGTGTGTGAATCCCCGAGCTGACAAGGGGGGGGGGGGGGGGAATTGGTTCTTTACTGACTTGCCGAGTTAAAAAAAGGTGAAAATAAATAAATAAATAACACCATACTGACATGTTTTATATGGAGTCTCATTAGCCTCCCTCCTCCCTCCCACCTTCGTCCTTTATCCAGTTCATTCTAGCTCCGTACCCTTTATAGTGTTATAATGTAGCTCTATACCCTTTATAGTGTTATAATGTAGCTCTGTACCCTTTATACTGTTATAATGTAGCTCTATACCCTTTATAGTGTTATAATGTAGCTCTGTACCCTTTATAGTGTTATAATGTAGCTCCATACCCTTTATAGTGTTATAATGTAGCTCTGTACCCTTTATAGTGTTATAATGTAGCTCTGTACCCTTTATAGTGTTATAATGTAGCTCTGTACCCTTTCTAGTGTTATAATGTAGCTCTGTACCCTTTATAGTGTTATAATGTAGCTCTGTACCCTTTATAGTGTTATAATGTAGCTCTGTACCCTTTATAGTGTTATAATGTAGCTCTGTACCCTTTATAGTGTTATAATGTAGCTCTGTACCCTTTATAGTGTTATAATGTAGCTCTATACCCTTTATAGTGTTATAATGTAGCTCTGTACCCTTTATAGTGTTATAATGTAGCTCTGTACCCTTTATAGTGTTATAATGTAGCTCTATACCCTTTATAGTGTTATAATGTAGCTCTATACCCTTTATAGTGTTATAATGTAGCTCTGTACCCTTTATAGTGTTATAATGTAGCTCTATACCCTTTATAGTGTTATAATGTAGCTCTGTACCCTTTATAGTGTTATAATGTAGCTCTGTACCCTTTATAGTGTTATAATGTAGCTCTATACCCTTTATAGTGTTATAATGTAGCTCTATACCCTTTATAGTGTTATAATGTAGCTCTGTACCCTTTATAGTGTTATAATGTAGCTCTATACCCTTTATAGTGTTATAATGTAGCTCTGTACCCTTTATAGTGTTATAATGTAGCTCTGTACCCTTTATAGTGTTATAATGTAGCGCTATACCCTTTATAGTGTTATAATGTAGCTCTATACCCTTTATAGTGTTATAATGTAGCTCTGTACCCTTTATAGTGTTATAATGTAGCTCTGTACCCTTTATAGTGTTATAATGTAGCTCCATACCCTTTATAGTGTTATAATGTAGCTCTATACCCTTTATAGTGTTATAATGTAGCTCTGTACCCTTTCTAGTGTTATAATGTAGCTCCATACCCTTTATAGTGTTATAATGTAGCTCTATACCCTTTATAGTGTTATAATGTAGCTCTGTACCCTTTATAGTGTTACAATGTTGGCTTCATTTTATTTATTTATATTTTTTTACCTTTATTTAACTAGGCAAGTCAGTTAAGAACAAATTCTTATTTTCAATGACGGCCTAGGAACAGTGGGTTAACTGCCTGTTCAGGGGCAGAACGACAGATTTGTACCTTGTCAGCTCGGGGGTTTGAACTTGCAACCTTCTGGTTCCTAGTCCAACGCTCTAACCACTAGGCTACCCTGCTGCCACATTCATGGAGTAATTAGCTTTAAATTTGTCATGTCTAAAGACCTCAGTTTATTAATGGACACCGTTTGACAATGTAGACCTTAGTGCTAAAGTAGAAGAATAACAGGATGTAATGGGGAAAACATCACTTCTGGCACAGTATTCTACTCTGTCTGGACATTGTTGCGTATCCAGTGTTGGTAGGGTACATTATTCAATATAAAGCGTTGTGAAGGGCAGGAGTACTGTCACAACTGTGAGTGAGTGACTGATGCTAGTGCATTCCCTGCGCCTCCAGGCTGTTGTCATGTTCACGGAGCTGATCAGGGAGAACTTCAGGAACAGCAAACTGAAGCAGTGCCTGCTGCCGCCACTGGGGGAGCTGCTCTACCTCATCGCCACACAGGTGACGAAATACTCCAAAGCAGTGCCCTTTCAACCCTATGCCTTCTACTGTCTTAATGAAATTGCCATTACAATGAATTAGACCTACTAACTTCTATTCAATCAATCAATCAAATGTATTTTATAAAGCCCTTTTTAAATGAGCAGTTTACAGCTAATGACTTATACGTCTGTTGGCTTAGGCCTTTATGATGATATTCTGATACTGTTGATAATCTAACACAAAGATACCTGCTTAAATAACTACTGTATTTAAGCACTCTCAGTAATATCAGCACTTAAAGATGTTTGTCTGTCTGCATTTGGTTTTTGTGTTTGATGAATGCTCACTACAGTTTGTGCAATGATTTGAAAACACTAAATGACAAATCGCTCTACAACACACAGTATTGCTTTTCATAATGGCTTGCCACTAGTTTATTATTCCATTGAAAAGCTATGCAAAAAAGCTGTTTAACTTTCACGCTGTTTTGACTAAGTTGTCTTGACCTGCCGCTGCATCTGAAAGCCATGTAGACACACATGAAGGTTCCTGGTGGTGGGATAGTATCTTTATTTTCAGGGGGGTTCCTGTTCCTCTCTGAGCTCTCCAGTTTGTCAGGGTCACTCAGTGCAGCACACACACAATGGCCATTGACTTTATTAGCTCAATAACCAATAGAAGTAAAGGGTTTTAAAGTGCCATTTATTCTCTATTGGCTATTTGTTTTTTCTCCACAAAAGTCTTGTACTGTATGGAAATGTGTTTTCAAGGCTGAATTCAGGTAGCGTTAGTTCTAGTTGAATAAAAATACCCGTGAAGAGTCATTTCATGTTATGGATCCACACCATATTGGTACACGCGACAATTCTCTTTCTCCTAATTAATGCTAACTGAGAGTCTTAGGAATGTGTACACCGTCTCCACAGAATAATGGAAAAGCCTCTAAATAATTTGGAGTATTCTGAGATTCGAGCAACATCTATAGGCCCTTTCCTATTATTAATACTACATGGACAACATGGGGAAACAATATGTATGAGGATTGATGTACTGTAAGTATACTGTATTACATAACAAATGAATATTAATAATAATAATATAATAATATATATTTTTTTAACCACAGAAAAATGAATAGACAGCATAAAAGCAGAGCTTAGGTAAAAACAAGCCATGTGGTTAATGGGCTCTCTGAACACTGCAGATGTAGGATCTTCATTTGAGACAGTTACCTACAGCAGGAAAATGATCCTGCAGCAACAACATTTTTGTAGGGGTTGATGCTTTTTTCGTTAGGGCAAATCAAGTCTGAAATTTCAAAGTGGAAATGACAAACTTTTGAAACTTTTTTAAAAAACTCAAATATACTACAAGTCTGCATTTCCTGCCGTGCAGGAAGGGATCAAATGAAGATCCTACATCTGTATGATCAAAGGCCTCATTAACACGGATGTAGTGATGACAAGGTGGGAAAATGTGAGCAGCAGTGGAGATGACAGGAGGAGAATAGTGTAAATGCAAGCTAACTCAAAACAACTTCACATGTAGTGTAATAGGTGCATAAAGATTATTCTGTGTGTAAACAGTGTTTCCATATGCTTTTGGTTCACTACATCACTCCTCATTATTTACTGTCAATATGTTTTGGAGCCAATTAATTCACATATCCCCAGTTTACTACATAATAAAACACATTCCCTCACCGTTACCAAAGGCATTTCCAAGTTCCAAATTTGGTAGCTAGCTAGATCATTTGCTGGGGCTTATTTATTTAGCCTAATTACGCTAGCTGCTGCTGCTTTGTTTTGCCCTAATTATTCCCCCAACGAGCCGCTACAGAGGTCCTCTCTGTCTCCACTCACAGCCCCTCCCCTTTTCTTACCTTCCCTTCCCTCTCTCCCCGCAGGAGGAGAAGAAAGAGAACCCAGGAGAGCTGTGGGTTGTTCCTGCTGCCGCCTACACAGTGTTAATGAGGTGCCTTCGGGAAGGGGTAAGACTGCTGCACCTGCCTCAGCAGGAGGGAGGGAGGGGGGTGGGGGACTTCCGCGGTAATGATCCTCCTGCAAGGCCCTACAGGCATTGTTTGCCAACTGCAAGTCAAGGGCATGCAGCAGACCCAGTCGTCAGCCCCTGTCATGTACCTGCATCAAAACAACCCCCGGATGGATGGGTCCTTGTCATGACCTCGCCGGCAATTAACGACCGGTGGATACACACACGTACACACACATACACACTCTGTATGTAGGCTGTGTGTAGTGCAGTAGTGTGTCAGTCAGCCAGATAGTCAGTCTGGCCAGAGGACCGTTGTTCCTCAGCTGGTGCATCTGTTCTTCTTAATTACAAAACTGAGTTTGTTTCAAAAGACCATGTCTCTTCTCCCAGAAGGGAGAGTTGATATTACGTGTTCATTATAAACTAATTAGCAAAAGTTTTAGGCTGGCCAGCGTATATACCAATATGGAGCAAGATTTATTCCAAAGATTTGTGAGTTGGGTGGGGGGGGAAATATAATTTAGTTGTACCTATGTACTTAAGAAACTTTATTTGTACGTAGGTCAATTTAAGTCTGATGCCATCTACTGTAATTTCATTGAAAGGATTTGCCTAAAAATAGGTTTTGTCCAGACAGTTTACACCAAATTTGTGAATTATGATCCATAATCTCCAGTCTTCTATTTAAAACATATTAATAATAATGGTGTAATGGATCCTGTTCATCTTTCCTAGAAATGATGTCAGATGTTTTTATATACCTCTAGAATGTTATATCTGGACCTCACAGCATCAGAGGGAAAGTTAATGTACATGCTTCTTACAATGTTGACAACGCTGACTGTCTGGGATAGTTCTAGAGAGAGTGCTGTCTGAGTGACTGTCTGGGATCGTTCTGGAGAGTTCTGTATGAGTGACTGTCTGGGGTAGTTCTGGAGAGAGTTCTGTATGTGTGACTGTCTGGGATAGTTCTAGAGAGAGTTCTGTATGCGTGACTGTCTGGGATAGTTCTAGAGAGAGTTCTGTATGCGTGACTGTCTGGGATAGTTCTAGAGAGAGTTCTGTCTGAGTGACTGTCTGGGATCGTTCTGGAGAGAGTTCTGTCTGAGTGACTGGGATCTTTCTGGAGAGAGTTCTGTCTGAGTGACTGTCTGGGATCGTTCTGGAGAGAGTTCTGTCTGAGTGACTGTTTGGGATCGTTCTGGAGAGAGTTCTGTCTGGGATCGTTCTGGAGAGAGTTCTGTCTGAGTGACTGTCTAGGATCGTTCTGGAGAGTTCTGAATGAGTGCCTGTCTGGGATAGTTCTAGAGAAAGTTCTGTCTGAGTGACTGTCTGGGATAGTTTTGGAGAGCGGTCTGTATGAGATAGTTCTGGAGAGAGTTCTGTCTTAGTGACTGTATGAGATAGAACTCTCTCTAGAACTGTCTGAGTGACTGTCTGGGATAGATTTGGAGAGAGGTCTGTATGGGATCGTTCTGGAGAGAGTTCTGTCTGAGTGACTGTCTGGGATCGTTCTGTATGAGTGACTATCTGGGATAATTCTGGAGAGAGTTCTGTATGAGTGACTGTCTGGGATCGTTCTGTATGAGTGACTATCTGGGATAATTCTGGAGAGAGTTCTGTATGAGTGACTGTCTGGGATAGTTCTGGAGAGGGTTCTGTCTGAGTGACTGTCTGGGATAGTTCTGGAGAGAGTTCTGTATGAGGGACTGTCTGGGATAGTTCCGTAGAGAAGTCTGTATGAGTGACTGTCTGGGATAGTTCTAGAGAGTTCTGTCTGGGATAGTTTTGGAGAGAGGTCTGTATGAGTGACTGTCTGTGATAGTTCTGGAGAGAAGTCTGTATGAGTGACCGTATGAGATAGTTCTAGAGAGAGTTCTGCCTGAGTGACTGTCTGGGATAGTTTTGGAGAGAGGTCTGTATGAGTGACTGTCTGGGATAGTTCTAGAGAGAGTTCTGTCTGGGATAGTTCTAGAGAGGTCGGTATGAGTGACTGTCTGGGATAGTTCTGGATAGGTCTGTATGAATGACTGTCTGGGATAGTTCTGGAGAGAAGTCTGTATGACATAGTTCTGAAGAGTTCTCTATGGGATAGTTCTTGAGAGCGTTCTGTCTGAGTGACTGTTTGGGATAGTTTTGAAGAGGTCTGTATGGGATTGTTCTGGAGATAGTTCTGTATGGGTGTCTGTATGGGATAGTTCTAGAGAGAGTTCTGTCTGAGTGACTGTCTGGGATAGTTTTGGAGAGAGGTCTGAATGGGATTGTTCTAGAGAGAGGTCTGTACGAGTCCTGTAGGAACTGCAGGCACAGGGGACTTTTGTTGATTTAATTAAAGGATTTGTTCAATACAGACTCTGAGCTGTAATGAGAATAATACTATCAGGAAAGTTAAGTGGTGTTGAGAGTCAGTCAGTCAGTCACTCTGTCTCTCTCCACCAGCCACCTTGACTAATAATAACTCTGTGGGTGCTCCTCTCTGAGGGCCGGGAGGGGGATATGACTGAGGAAGGGAAGCACAGCACACACTCACACACTCACACCACGTCGGTCATTAAGACGCTGCCAACCGGGTGCTTTTCTTATTTATTTCTATTGAGCGATGATGAGTGCTGACTGACACTTGCCTACTTCTCTAGGGAGAACCTCCCCAGATAAACACAGATTGAAGTCAAACTTTCAGAGTAGGATGGGAATTCTAGCTAAGTTCTGATTGGATGGATCCTGGCTGTGGCAAGCATGCATGATTCAGCGGCTTCATGTCTTTGTAAACAAGAACATATGGCAATTAGACTAGATAGCATAGCCTATATACAGTCTATTAGACACATCACCCCATTCACCAAAATGGATCGCTCCTACAGACAGTGAGTCATGTGGCCGTGGCTTGCTATATAAAGCAGGCGGACAGGCATCAAGGCATTCAGTTACTGTTTGATTGAACATTAGAATGGGCAAAACCAGTGACCTAAGCGACTTTGAGTGTGGTATGATGGTCGGTGCCAGGCACGCCAGATCTAGTATCTCAGAAACGGACTCCTGGGCTTTTCACGCATGACAGTGTCTAGGGTTTCTTCAGAATGGTGCGACAAACAAAAAACATCCAGTCAGCGTCAGTCCTGTGGGCGACAACAGTTTGTTGATGAGAGAGGTCGAATGAGAATGGCAAGAATCATGCAAGCTACAGTAACAGGCAGGCTACAAACAGACAAATAATGACTCAGTACAACAGTGGTGTGCAGAACGGCATCTCGGAACACGCAATTCATCGATTCTTGTCACGGATGGGCTATTACGACCACACCAGTTCCACTCCTATCAGCTAAAAACAACAAGAAACGGCTCCAGTGGGCAGGCACGCGATCACCAGCACTAGACAATTGTGGAGTGGAAAAACAATGCCTTGGCTGACAAATCCTGATTCCTGTTGCGTCATGCTGATGGCAGAGTCAGGGTTTATCGTAAGCAGCATGAGTCCATGGACCCATCCTGCCTGGTGTCAACAGTACAGGCTGGTGGCAGTGGTGTACCGCTGTCCAATCTGCTGCAACTGCGTGATGACATCATGTCAGCATGGGCCAACATCCCTGTGGAATGTTTCCAACTTGTAGAATTCATGCCCCAAATAATTCAGGCTCTTCTGGAGGCAAAGGGGGTCCGACCCAGTACTAGATGGGTGTACCTAATAAACTGTCCGGCGATTGTATGTTTTCATATGTTATTTATGCAGTATTTCCCTGCATGGTTAAAACATTTCAAATTGAATTGATATGTGAAATGCTTACACCACTTTAAATGCACTTAACTGCAATTCTAGCTGTGTTTGCATGTCAGATTTTCATGACCACAGCTGATTCTGAAATTCCAAACAAACGGTGAGAATAAGATGTCAAGAAGAGAGTTGCTTGTTCTCTTGTTAAGGGCAGCAACCCACATACCGTAACATTGCAGCGAGTGTAGCAGCATCAGCAAATGTTTCAGGAGGGAGAGGAAGATGGAGGGAACGTCTGGGCGTGAGAGAGAGGGGAGCCTGAATGCCAGAGATGGAAAGGGAGAAGGAGACTGGGAAGAGAAGGCAAGGCAGCGAGAGATAGGGAGACTGGGAGGAGAAGGCGAGAGAGAGAGAGACGGGGCAGGTGAATCAAGTGAGAGAGGACAGAGAGAGAGAGAAGCGGGCAGGATAAACGACTGAGAGGAGAGAGAGAGAGACGGGCAGGAGAAACGACTGAGAGGAGAGAGAGAGAGACGGGCAGGAGAAGCGACTGAGAGAGGACAGAGAGAGAGAGAGAGACGGGCAGGAGAAGCGACTGAGAGAGGACAGAGAGAGAGAGACGGGCAGGAGAAGCGACTGAGAGAGGACAGAGAGAGAGAGAGAGAGACGGGCAGGAGAAGCGACTAAGAAGAGAGAGAGAGAGAGACGGGCAGGAGAAGCGACTGAGAAGAGAGAGAGAGAGACGGGCAGGAGAAGCGACTGAGAGGAGAGAGCGAGAGACGGGCAGGAGAAGCGACTGAGAGAGGACAGAGAGAGAGAGAGCGAGACGGGCAGGAGAAGCGACTGAGAGGAGAGAGAGAGAGAGAGACGGGCAGGAGAAGCGACTGAGAGGAGAGAGAGAGAGAGAGACGGGCAGGAGAAGCGACTGAGAAGAGAGAGAGAGACGGGCAGGAGAAACGACTGAGAGGAGAGAGAGAGAGACGGGCAGGAGAAGCGACTGAGAGAGGATAGAGAGAGAGAGACGGGCAGGAGAAGCGACTGAGAGAGGACAGAGAGAGAGAGAGAGAGACGGGCAGGAGAAGCGACTAAGAAGAGAGAGAGAGAGAGAGACGGGCAGGAGAAGCGACTGAGAAGAGAGAGAGAGAGACGGGCAGGAGAAGCGACTGAGAGGAGAGAGCGAGAGACGGGCAGGAGAAGCGACTGAGAGAGGACAGAGAGAGAGAGAGAGAGACGGGCAGGAGAAGCGACTGAGAGGAGAGAGAGAGAGAGAGACGGGCAGGAGAAGCGACTGAGAGGAGAGAGAGAGAGAGAGACGGGCAGGAGAAGCGACTGAGAAGAGAGAGAGAGAGACGGGCAGGAGAAGCGACTGAGAGAGGAGAGAGAGAGAGAGAGAGAGAGAGACGGGCAGGAGAAGCGACTGAGAAGAGAGAGAGAGAGACGGGCAGGAGAAGCGACTGAGAAGAGAGAGAGAGAGACGGGCAGGAGAAGCGACTGAGAGAGGACAGAGAGAGAGAGAGAGACAGGCCAGACTTGAGCTGCCTGCAGGAAATATTTATGAGCGTGAAGAAGATGTTCCCAGTGCCAATGATGAAAGGTGTGTTTGGGAACAGAGGCAGTGGCGGTGGTGTATCTGTACCAGGGAAAGGGAGCCAGGGGCTTCAACCCTCCTCCTCTATCTCCTAGTCCTGGCCACCGCACCGCTCCACTCCACACAGCTCTCCACTCACATTAAACATGTATCAGTCCAACACAGGAGCTACTGAAATGCTCTGCTCCTAATCAGCTGCAGCCTAATCTCTCTCTGAAGCATAGCCCAATTCCCTATATAGTGCACTACTTTTGGCTCCGGTTAAAAGTAGTGCACTATATAGGGAGTAGGATGCCATTTGGGACGAATCACCTCTGGATGATTCGTAATAATAACCAGCTACATCACACACTGCTACATTTCTACATATGGATTTCTGACATGCAATTCAATGTCCTGCAATAATCATGACAGATACTCTCTGTTTGTGTGGAAGGACATTTAATGCTGCTTAACAAAAACAAATTAATACATGTTTTGCTCCAGAAGGAAGCATCAATCTTTAGGGTGTTGACCTGGTCCATATTGCAAAGATCAATAATATTTTCATTTTTTGTGAGCTAGAGAACCCACTGGGCACAGACGTCAATTCAACGTCTATTCCATGTTGGTTCAACGTAATTGAATTGAAACGACGTGGAAACAACATTGATTCAGCCAGTGTGTGCCGAGTGGGAAGTGTCTCTTTTAAAAGAACGTAGACATTCTTCAAGGGAGATTGTATCTTAAAGTATTGTAGTACTCAATGGTAATAATTTCAGAGATCCTTTCCACACTGTCTTGTAGGTGTTTTGCTGTCTGACTTATTACATGCCAGCTCCATCTTTGCATTCTTCTGTAATCTTCTAAATACACATTTCACAAAGTTAAAACCTATTTTGATATTTTTTGGTTTTAATATCACTCTTATTCATTAAACATGCCATTTAAACGGAGAGGATGGAGTTCTAAGCAGAGAGATGAAAACAAGCCGGATAATGAAAGGCTTAGCTGGCGGTCCTGAATTTACATCGAGCGTTCTTCTGGTCCAGGTGCTGCGCTGCTGCTTCAAAAGGGACATAATTACACACAGGCACTTGTTGCAGGCTGGGGAAACCACAAGAGAGACTGCAGGGCTCCTCTCAGTCTGACACGGCTAACACTCTGGGAGAACATACAGCACAGGCTCAAACTAGAGGAGACACAAAGGCTAAGCTTAGTAAAGACTTATAGCTACCACTATGATAAGAGTCTTCTTCTCATATAGAATTGTTTACTGGGGCTTTTTCGATCCTCGTGTAGTGGAGATACTAAGCTTAGTAAAGAGCTGCATTGAACTCTGTTTTGTCCTCATAGTTTTGTGTTCAATCCCCATGTAGGCCCTACAGTATTATGGTTTATGGTTCTTAAGGTTATGGTTTTAGGCCCTACAGTATTAGCCCTAGGTTATGATTTTAGGCCCTACAGTATTAGCCCTAGGTTATGGTTTTAGGCCCTACAGTATTAGCCCTAGGTTATGGTTTTAGGCCCTACAGTATTAGCCCTAGGTTATGGTTTTAGGCCCTACAGTATACACCCTAGGTTATGGTTTTAGGCCCTACAGTATTAGCCCTAGGATATGGTTTTAGGCCCTACAGTATTAGCCCTAGGTTATGGTTTTAGGCCTACAGTATACACCCTAGGTTATGGTTTTAGGCCCTACAGTATTAGCCCTAGGTTATGGTTTTAGGCCCTATAGTATACAGCCTAGGTTATGGTTTTAGGCCCTACAGTATACACCCTAGGATATGGTTTTAGGCCCTACAGTATTAGCCCTAGGTTATGGTTTTAGGCCCTACAGTATTAGCCCTAGGTTATGGTTTTAGGCCCTACAGTATACACCCTAGGATATGGTTTTAGGCCTACAGTATTAGCCCTAGGTTATGGTTTTAGGCCCTATAGTATACACCCTAGGTTATGGTTTTAGGCCCTACAGTATACACCCTAGGATATGGTTTTAGGCCCTACAGTATTAGCCCTAGGTTATGGTTTTAGGCCTACAGTATAAGCCCTAGGTTATGGTTTTAGGCCTACAGTATTAGCCCTAGGTTATGGTTTTAGGCCTACAGTATTAGCCCTAGGTTATGGTTTTAGGCCTACAGTATTAGCCCTAGGTTATGGTTTTAGGCCTACAGTATTAGCCCTAGGTTATGGTTTTAGGCCTACAGTATTAGCCCTAGATTATGGTTTTAGCCCTACAGTATTAGCCCTAGGTTATGGTTTTAGGCCTACAGTATTAGCCCTAGATTATGGTTTTAGCCCTACAGTATTAACCCTAGGTTATGGTTTTAGGCCTACAGTATTAGCCCTAGGTTATGGTTTTAGGCCCTACAGTATTAGCCCTAGGTTATGGTTTTAGGCCCTACAGTATTAGCCCTGAGTTATGGTTTTAGGCCTACAGTATTAACCCTAGGTTATGGTTTTAGGCGTAGAGTATACACCCTAGGTTATGGTTTTAGGCCCTACAGTATTAGCCCTAGGTTATGGTTTTAGGCCTACATTATTAGCCCTAGATTATGGTTTTAGCCCTACAGTATTAACCCTAGGTTATGGTTTTAGGCCTACAGTATTAGCCCTAGGTTATGGTTTTAGGCCCTACAGTATTAGCCCTAGGTTATGGTTTTAGGCCCTACAGTATTAGCCCTGAGTTATGGTTTTAGGCCCTACAGTATTAACTCTAGGTTATGGTTTTAGGCCTACAGTATACACCCTAGGTTATGGTTTTAGGCCCTACAGTATTAGCCCTAGGTTATGGTTTTAGGCCTACAGTATTAGCCCTAGGTTATGGTTTTAGGCCCTACAGTATTAGCCCTAGGTTATGGTTTTAGGCCTACAGTATTAACCCTAGGTTATGGTTTTAGGCCCTACAGTATTAGCCCTGAGTTATGGTTTTAGGCCCTACAGTATTAACCCTAGGTTATGGTTTTAGGCCTAGAGTATACACCCTAGGTTATGGTTTTAGGCCCTACAGTATTAGCCCTAGGTTATGGTTTTAGGCCTACAGTATTAGCCCTAGATTATGGTTTTAGCCCTACAGTATTAACCCTAGGTTATGGTTTTAGGCCTACAGTATTAGCCCTAGGTTATGGTTTTAGGCCCTACAGTATTAGCCCTAGGTTATGGTTTTAGGCCCTACAGTATTAGCCCTGAGTTATGGTTTTAGGCCCTACAGTATTAACCCTAGGTTATGGTTTTAGGCCTACAGTATACACCCTAGGTTATGGTTTTAGGCCCTACAGTATTAGCCCTAGGTTATGGTTTTAGGCCTACAGTATTAGCCCTAGATTATGGTTTTAGCCCTACAGTATTAGCCCTAGGTTATGGTTTTAGGCCTACAGTATTAGCCCTAGATTATGGTTTTAGCCCTACAGTATTAACCCTAGGTTATGGTTTTAGGCCTACAGTATTAGCCCTAGGTTATGGTTTTAGGCCCTACAGTATTAGCCCTAGGTTATGGTTTTAGGCCCTACAGTATTAGCCCTGAGTTATGGTTTTAGGCCTACAGTATTAACCCTAGGTTATGGTTTTAGGCGTAGAGTATACACCCTAGGTTATGGTTTTAGGCCCTACAGTATTAGCCCTAGGTTATGGTTTTAGGCCTACATTATTAGCCCTAGATTATGGTTTTAGCCCTACAGTATTAACCCTAGGTTATGGTTTTAGGCCTACAGTATTAGCCCTAGGTTATGGTTTTAGGCCCTACAGTATTAGCCCTAGGTTATGGTTTTAGGCCCTACAGTATTAGCCCTGAGTTATGGTTTTAGGCCCTACAGTATTAACTCTAGGTTATGGTTTTAGGCCTACAGTATACACCCTAGGTTATGGTTTTAGGCCCTACAGTATTAGCCCTAGGTTATGGTTTTAGGCCTACAGTATTAGCCCTAGGTTATGGTTTTAGGCCCTACAGTATTAGCCCTAGGTTATGGTTTTAGGCCTACAGTATTAACCCTAGGTTATGGTTTTAGGCCCTACAGTATTAGCCCTGAGTTATGGTTTTAGGCCCTACAGTATTAACCCTAGGTTATGGTTTTAGGCCTAGAGTATACACCCTAGGTTATGGTTTTAGGCCCTACAGTATTAGCCCTAGGTTATGGTTTTAGGCCTACAGTATTAGCCCTAGATTATGGTTTTAGCCCTACAGTATTAACCCTAGGTTATGGTTTTAGGCCTACAGTATTAGCCCTAGGTTATGGTTTTAGGCCCTACAGTATTAGCCCTAGGTTATGGTTTTAGGCCCTACAGTATTAGCCCTGAGTTATGGTTTTAGGCCCTACAGTATTAACCCTAGGTTATGGTTTTAGGCCTACAGTATACACCCTAGGTTATGGTTTTAGGCCCTACAGTATTAGCCCTAGGTTATGGTTTTAGGCCTACAGTATTAGCCCTAGGTTATGGTTTTAGGCCCTACAGTATTAGCCCTAGGTTATGGTTTTAGGCCCTGCAGTATTAGCCCTAGGTTATGGTTTTAGGCCTACAGTATTAGCCCTAGGTTATGGTTTTAGGCCCTACAGTATTAGCCCTAGGTTATGGTTTTAGGCCTACAGTATTAGCCCTAGGTTATGGTTTTAGGCCCTGCAGTATTAGCCCTAGGTTATGGTTTTAGGTCCTACAGTCTAGACATTAGTTAAAGGCTTTCATCCCTTTTCATGTTGAATTAGACTCCTGTTTGAAATGATTTTCCAGTTAGTCCAGGGTAATCTACAGTATATCTGCAAAACAAATGTAAGTAATTGAAATGTTTCTTGTAGAACAGTTAAACAAGGAAATAAAATGGTGTTTAAAATAGCTCTCATGCCCACGCATTTTGAGATCTTCTTGGATGAGTACTTTTTGTTGTTGTTGCATCCTATGTACATTTGTTCCCAGTGTGTTAGATGCTAGTATTAATACAGTAGCAGTGTTTTAATGAGAAAAATAGAGAATTAGCCACACTCCACTCCACAGGTGTGCCCAATGTCCTTTAATGGCGGTTTTCAAATTGGCACCCTATTTTCTATTTAGTGCACTACATTTGTACCAGGGAGTTAGATCAGGGTTCTCCAACCTTTTCTCTCAAAAGAAATCCTGAGCCACTCGTATACAAGCAGCATATTGGTAGGCCCAATAGCAATAGCTATTTAGCTAATTTGATGTTCTTTACCATATATTTTCAAAGCCCCTCCCTGCCTCTGTTCATAACATTAGATTTTCAAAGCCCCTCCCTGCCTCTGTTCATAACATTAGATTTTCCATGCCCCTCCCTGCCTCTGTTCATAACATTAGATTTTCAATGCCCCTCCCTGCCTCTGTTCATAACATTATATTTTCAAAGCCCCTCACTGCCTCTGTTCATAACATTAGATTTTCAAAGCCCCTCCCTGCCTCTGTTCATAACATTAGATTTTCCATGCCCCTCCCTGCCTCTGTTCATAACATTAGATTTTCAAAGCCCCTCCCTGCCTCTGTTCATAACATTAGATTTTCCATGCCCCTCCCTGCCTCTGTTCAAAACATTAGATTTTCAATGCCCCTCCCTGCCTCTGTTCATAACATTATATTTTCAAAGCCCCTCACTGCCTCTGTTCATAACATTAGATTTTCAAAGCCCCTCCCTGCCTCTGTTCATAACATTAGATTTTCAAAGCCCCTCCCTGCCTCTGTTCATAACATTAGATTTTCAAAGCCCCTCCCTGCCTCTGTTCATAACATTATATTTTCAAAGCCCCTCCCTGCCTCTGTTCATAACATTAGATTTTCAATGCCCCTCCCTGCCTCTGTTCATAACATTAGATTTTCAATGCCCCTCCCTGCCTCTGTTCATAACATTAGATTTTCAATGCCCCTCCCTGCCTCTGTTCATAACATTAGATTTTCAATGCCATTTTCAGACTTCACTTTCTGAAAGGTTGGAATAAGTAGTGACGCATCGCATGACTCCAAGGTTTTCTCTGTGTATGTTTTGTTTATGCTGTTTTAGTCTAGTATAGCTGCCTTTGTAACATCAGGTTAAAACATGCTCTGAGTTACAGCACACCTTATACACAGTAGCCTCCAGCGTGCCTTACCTTTGTGAAAAGGGAGTCTGTGTACAGTATGTCCACACCGGTATGAAAGATAGTTAGTTGTACAAACGGGCGTGTTTAAAAAAACAGCCTCAGCTTTTCTTCACAGTGATTTTGTATGGTTGTTGTGTGGAGAGAGAAGAGAAACCTTGAGGCTGCTGTGCTGTGTGGAGTATCTTGACTTGAGTTGTATTCGTTTCTGGTTGACTTGTTCTACTGACACAACAAGGCCTTTCTGACTGGAATGTTCCCCCTCACTATGTTCACTCTTCGGCTCTGTCCCAAATGGCACCCTATTCCCTATATAGTGTACTACGTGGACTCTGGTCAAAAGTAGTGCACTATGTACAGAATAGGGTGCCATTTGGGACGCAGATTCCTTAACTCCTCACTCGCCCTCTAGCAGCTTGTCAATCAGTGCAGGTGTCCTCCTACTCAGCACCTCAACTATATCAGAACCTAGAGCCCTCTTTCTCTCTCTCGCTGTCTGTCTTTCTCTTGCTGTCTCTCTCTCTCGCTGTCTGTCTTTCTCTTGCTGTCTCTCTCTCTCTCGCTGTCTCTCTCTCTCGCTGTCTCTCTCTCTCGCTTTCTCTCTCTCGCTCTCTCGCTGTCTCTGTCTCTCTCTCTCTCTCGCTGTCTCTCTCTCGCTCTCTCTCTCTCTCTCTCTCGCTGTCTCTCTATCTCTCTCTCTGTCTCTCTCTCTCGCTGTCTCTCTCTCTCTCGCTGTCTCTCTCTCTCTCGCTGTCTCTCTCTCTCGCTGTCTCTCTCTCTCGCTGTCTTTCTCTCTCTCTCTCGCTGTCTCTCTCTCTCTCTCTTGCTGTCTCTCTCGCTGTCTCTCTCTCTCTCGCTGTCTCTCTCTCTCGCTGTCTCTCTCTCTCTCTCTTGCTGTCTCTCTCGCTGTCCCTCTCTCAATTAAATTAAATTCAAAGGGCTTTATTTGCATGGGAAACAAGTGAAATAGATAATAAACAAAAGTGTAAACACTACACTTACAAAAGTTTCAAAGGAATAGAGACATTTCAAATGTCATATTATGTCTTTTACTTTTAACACTTTTACATAGTGTTGTCACGATGTGCAAATAGTTAAACTACAAAAGAGAAAATAAATAAACATAAATATGGGTTGCATTTACAGTGGTGTTTGTTCTTCACTGGTCACAAATCCTGCTGCTGTGATGGCACACTGTGGTATTATCAAAATTGGATTTGTTTTCAAATTCTTTGTGGATCTGTGTAATCTGAGGAAAATATGTGTCTCTAATATACATTGGGCAGGAGGTTAGATAGTGCAGCTCAGTTTCCACCTCATTTTGTGGGCAGTGTGGACATAACCTGTCTTGTCTTGAGAGCCAGGTCTCATAGGGCACTACTACTGTTGGCCAAGGCCTCTAGGGCTCTGCACAAAACGAGTAGGGAGGAGGGTGCTGTTTTGGACACAGTCCAGTCATGTGGTTGTTGTGGGTTACTGTGTGTGGCTGTAGTGTACAGTCGTGGCCAAAAGTTTTGAGAATGACACAAATATACATTTTCACATAGTCTGCTGCCTCACTTTGTATGGTGGCAATTTCCATATACTCCACAACGTTATGAAGAGTGATCTGATGAATTGCAAAGTCACTCTTTGCCATGCAAATGAACTGAATACCCCAAAAAAACATTTCCACTGCATTTCAGCCCTGCCACAAAAGGACCAGCTGACATGTCAGTGATTCTCTCATTAGCACAGGTGTGCGTGTTGACGAGGACAAGGCTGGAGATCACTCTCATTCTGATTGAGTTTGAATAACAGACTGGAAGCTTCAAAAGGAGGGTGGTGCTTGGAATCATTGTTCTTCCTCTGTCAACCATGGTTACCAGCAAAGTAAACACGTGCCGTCATCATTGCTTTGCACAAAAAGGGCTTCACAGGCAAGGATATTGCTGTCAGTAAGATTGCACCTAAATCAACCATTTATCGGATCATCAAGAACTTCAAGGAGAGCGGTTCAATTGTTGTGAAGAAGGCTTCAGGGCGCCCAAGAAAGTCCAGCAAGCGTCTCCTTAAGTTGATTCAGCTGTGGGATCGGGGCACCACCAGTACAGAGCTTGCTCAGGAATGGTAGCAGGCAGGTGTGAGTGCATCTGCACGCACAGTGAGGCAAAGACTTTTGGAGGATGGCCTGGTGTCAAGAAGGGCAGCAAAGAAGCCACTTCTCTCAAGGAAAAACATCAGGGACAGACTGATATTCTGCAAAAGGTACAGGGATTGGACTGCTGAGGACTGGGGTAAAGTCATTTTCTCTGATGAATCCCCTTTCCGATTGTTTGGGGCATCCGAAATAAAGCTTGTCCGGAGAAGACAAGGTGAGCGCTTACCATCAGTCCTGCGTGCATGTGTCATGCCAACAGTAAAGCATCCTGAGACCATTCATGTGTGGGGTTGCTTCTCAGCCAAGGGAGTGGACTCACTCACCATTTTGCCTAAGAACACAGCCATGAATAAAGAATGGTACCAACACATCCTCCGAGAGCAACTTCTCCCAACCACCCAGGAACAGTTTGGTGACAAACAATGCCTTTTCCAGCATGATGGAGCACCTTGCCATAAGGCAAAAGTGATAACTAAGTGGCTCGGGGAACAAAACATTGATATTTTGGGTCCATGGCCAGGAAACTCCCCAGACCTTAATCCCATTGAGAACTTGTGGTCAATCCTCAAGAGGCTGGTGGACAAACAAAAACCCACAAATTCTGACAAACTCAAAGTATTGATTATGCAATGGGCTGCAATCAGTCAGAAGTTAATTGACAGCATGCCAGGGCGGATTGCAGAGGTCTTGAAAAAGAAGGGTCAACACTGCAAATATTGACTCTTTGCATCAACTTCATGTAATTGTCAATAAAAGCCTTTGACACTTATGAAGATGCTTGTAATTATACTTCAAAATTCATTTTTCATTTTTTTTCATTCATTTTGAATAATATCTAAAACTTTTGGCCACGACTGTAGTTCAGAAAGGTACTGTGGTAGAATACTGGTTTTAACTAGTGAACGCTATGTTTATTAGGTTGTTAGTAGTGATCCTCATTTCCACGTTTTTTCATTTCCTAATTTCCACGTTTTAATGGAGCTTATGATGTAACCCAGTGGAACCAGGGTAACAAGGTGACTTAATGGATCTGTGGTATATAATGGATGTGTGGTATATAATGGATGTGTGGTATATAATGGATGTGTGGTATATAATGGATGTGTGGTATATAATGGATCTGTGGTATATAATGGATCTGTGGTATATAATGGATGTGTGGTATATAATGGATGTGTGGTATATAATGGATGTGTGGTATATAATGGATCTGTGGTGTATAATGGATCTGTGGTATATAATGGATGTGTGGTATTTAATGGATGTGTGGTATATAATGGATGTGTGGTATATAATGGATGTGTGGTATATAATGGATCTCTGGTATATAATGGATGTGTGGTATATAATGGATGTGTGGTATATAATGGATCTCTGGTATATAATGGATGTGTGGTATATAATGGATCTCTGGTATATAATGGATGTGTGGTATATAATGGATGTGTGGTATATAATGGATCTCTGGTATATACTGGATGCGTGGTATATAATGGATGTGTGGTATATAATGGATCTCTGGTATATAATGGATGTGTGGTATATAATGGATGTGTGGTATATAATGGATGTGTGGTATATAATGGATGTGTGGTATATAATGGATGTGTGGTATATAATAGATGTGTGGTATATAATGGATGTGTGGTATATGTGTGGTGTATATAATGGATGTGTGGTATATAATGGATGTGTGGTATATAATGGATGCGTGGTATATAATGGATCTGTGGTATATAATGGATGTGTGGTATATAATGGATGCGTGGTATATAATGGATGCGTGGGATATGTGTGGTATATAATGGATGTGTGGGATATGTGTGGTATATAATGGATGTGTGGTATATAATGGATGTGTGGTATATAATGGATGTGTGGTATATAATGGATGTGTGGTATATGTGTGGTATATAATGGATCCGTGGTATATAATGGATCCGTGGTATATAATGGATCCGTGGTATATAATGGATGTGTGGTATATAATGGATGTGTGGTATATAATGGATGTGTGGTATATGTGTGGTATATAATGGATGTGTGGTATATAATGGATGTGTGGTATATAATGGATGTGTGGTATATAATGGATGTGTGGTATATAATGGATGTGTGGTATGTGTGTGGTATATAATGGATGTATGGTATATAATGGATGTATGGTATATAATGGATCCGTGGTATATAATGGATGTGTGGTATATAATGGATGTGTGGTATATGTGTGGTATATAATGGATGTGTGGTATATAATGGATGTGTGGTATATGTGTGGTATATAATGGATGTGTGGTATATAATGGATGCGTGGTATATAATGGATCCGTGGTATATAATGGATGTGTGGTATATAATGGATGTGTGGTATATAATGGATGTGTGGTATATAATGGATGTGTGGTATATAATGGATGTGTGGTATATAATGGATGTGTGGTATATAATGGATGTGTGGTATATAATGGATGTGTGGTATATAATGGATCCGTGGTATATAATGGATCTGTGGTGTATAATGGATGTGTGGTGTATAATGGATGTGTGGTATATAATGGATGTGTGGTATATAATGGATGTGTGGTATATAATGGATGTGTGGTATATAATGGATGTGTGGTATATGTGTGGTATATGTGTGGTATATAATGGATGTGTGGTATATAATGGATCCGTGGTGTATATAATGGATGTGTGGTATATAATGGATGTGTGGTATATAATGGATGTGTGGTATATGTGTGGTATATAATTGATGTGTGGTATATAATGGATGTGTGGTATATGTGTGGTATATAATGGATGTGTGTTATATAATGGATGCGTGGTATATAATGGATGTGTGGTATATAATGGATGTGTGGTATATAATGGATGTGTGGTATATAATGGATGTGTGGTATATGTGTGGTGTATATAATGGATGTGTGGTATATAATGGATGTGTGGTATATAATGGATGCGTGGTATATAATGGATCTGTGGTATATAATGGATGTGTGGTATATAATGGATGCGTGGTATATAATGGATGCGTGGGATATGTGTGGTATATAATGGATGTGTGGTATATAATGGATGTGTGGTATATAATGTATGTGTGGTATATGTGTGGTATATAATGGATCCGTGGTATATAATGGATCCGTGGTATATAATGGATCCGTGGTATATAATGGATGTGTGGTATATAATGGATGTGTGGTATATAATGGATGTGTGGTATATGTGTGGTATATAATGGATGTGTGGTATGTGTGTGGTATATAATGGATGTATGGTATATAATGGATGTATGGTATATAATGGATCCGTGGTATATAATGGATGTGTGGTATATAATGGATGTGTGGTATATGTGTGGTATATAATGGATGTGTGGTATATAATGGATGTGTGGTATATGTGTGGTATATAATGGATGTGTGGTATATAATGGATGCGTGGTATATAATGGATCCGTGGTATATAATGGATGTGTGGTATATAATGGATGTGTGGTATATAATGGATGTGTGGTATATAATGGATGTGTGGTATATAATGGATCCGTGGTATATAATGGATCTGTGGTGTATAATGGATGTGTGGTGTATAATGGATGTGTGGTATATAATGGATGTGTGGTATATAATGGATGTGTGGTATATAATGGATGTGTGGTATATAATGGATGTGTGGTATATAATGGATGTGTGGTATATAATGGATGTGTGGTATATAATGGATGCGTGGTATATAATGGATGCGTGGTATATAATGGATGCGTGGTATATAATGGATGCGTGGTATATAATGGATGTGTGGTATATAATGGATGTGCGGTATATAATGGATGCGTGGTATATAATGGATGCGTGGTATATAATGGATGCGTAGTATATAATGGATGCGTGGTATATAATGGATGTGTGGTATATAATGGATGTGTGGTATATAATGGATGTGTGGTATATAATGGATGTGTGGTATATAATGGATGTGTGGTATATAATGGATGTGTGGTATATGTGTGGTATATAATGGATGTGTGGTATATAATGGATCCGTGGTATATAATGGATGTGTGGTATATAATGGATGTGTGGTATATAATGGATGTGTGGTATATAATGGATGTGTGGTATATGTGTGGTATATAATGGATGTGTGGTATATAATGGATGTGTGGTATATGTGTGGTATATAATGGATGTGTGTTATATAATGGATGCGTGGTATATAATGGATCCGTGGTATATAATGGATGTGTGGTATATAATGGATGTGTGGTATATAATGGATGTGTGGTATATAATGGATCCGTGGTATATAATGGATGTGTGGTATATAATGGATCTGTGGTGTATAATGGATGTGTGGTGTATAATGGATGTGTGGTATATAATGGATATGTGGTATATAATGGATGTGTGGTATATAATGGATGCGTGGTATATAATGGATGCGTGGTATATAATGGATGCGTGGTATATAATGGATGCGTGGTATATAATGGATGCGTGGTATATAATGGATGTGTGGTATATAATGGATGTGTGGTATATAATGGATGTGTGGTATATAATGGATGTGTGGTATATAATGGATGTGTGGTATATAATGGATGTGTGGTATATAATGGATGTGTGGTATATGTGTGGTATATAATGGATGTGTGGTATATAATGGATCCGTGGTATATAATGGATGTGTGGTATATAATGGATGTGTGGTATATAATGGATGTGTGGTATATAATGGATGTGTGGTATATGTGTGGTATATAATGGATGTGTGGTATATAATGGATGTGTGGTATATGTGTGGTATATAATGGATGTGTGTTATATAATGGATGCATGGTATATAATGGATCCGTGGTATATAATGGATGTGTGGTATATAATGGATGTGTGGTATATAATGGATGTGTGGTATATAATGGATCCGTGGTATATAATGGATGTGTGGTATATAATGGATCTGTGGTGTATAATGGATGTGTGGTGTATAATGGATGTGTGGTATATAATGGATATGTGGTATATAATGGATGTGTGGTATATAATGGATGTGTGGTATATAATGGATGCGTGGTATATAATGGATGCGTGGTATATAATGGATGTGTGGTATATAATGGATGTGTGGTATATAATGGATGTGTGGTATATAATGGATGCGTGGTATATGATGGATGCGTGGTATATAATGGATGCGTGGTATATAATGGATGTGTGGTATATAATGGATGTGTGGTATATAATGGATGTGTGGTATGTAATGGATGTGTGGTATATGTGTGGTATATAATGGATGTGTGGTATATAATGGATCCGTGGTATATAATGGATGTGTGGTATATAATGGATGTGTGGTATATAATGGATGTGTGGTATATGTGTGGTATATAATGGTTTTGTGGTATATAATGGATGTGTGGTATATGTGTGGTATATAATGGATGTGTGGTATATAATGGATGCGTGGTATATAATGGATCCGTGGTATATAATGGATGTGTGGTATATAATGGATGTGTGGTGTATAATGGATGTGTGGTGTATAATGGATGTGTGGTATATAATGGATGTGTGGTATATAATGGATGTGTGGTATATAATGGATGTGTGGTAAATAATGGATGCGTGGTATATAATGGATGTGTGGTATATAATGGATGCGTGGTATATAATGGATGTGTGGTATATAATGGATGTGTGGTATATAATGGATGCGTGGTATATAATGGATGTGTGGTATATAATGGATGTGTGGTATATAATGGATGTGTGGTATATAATGGATGTGTGGTATATAATGGATGTGTGGTATATAATGGACGTGTGGTATATAATGGATGCATGGTGGGTAATGGATGTGTGGTATATAATGGATGTGTGGTATATGTGTGGTATATAATGGATGTGTGGTATATAATGGATGTGTGGTATATAATGGATGTGTGGTATATGTGTGGTATATAATGGATGTGTGGTATATAATGGATCCGTGGTATATAATGGATGTGTGGTATATAATGGATGTGTGGTATATAATGGATGTGTGGTATATGTGTGGTATATAATGGATGTGTGGTATATAATGGATGTGTGGTATATGTGTGGTATATAATGGATGTGTGGTATATAATGGATGCGTGGTATATAATGGATGCGTGGTATATAATGGATGTGTGGTATATAATGGATGTGTGGTATATAATGGATGTGTGGTATATAATGGATGTGTGGTATATAATGGATGTGTGGTATATAATGGATGCGTGGTATATAATGGATGTGTGGTATATAATGGATGCGTGGTATATAATGGATGTGTGGTATATAATGGATGTGTGGTATATAATGGATGTGTGGTATATAATGGATGTGTGGTATATAATGGATGTGTGGTATATAATGGATGTGTGGTATATAATGGATGTGTGGTATATAATGGATGCGTGGTGGGTAATGGATGTGTGGTATATAATGGATGCGTGGTGGGTAATGAACCACTTCACATTTTAGCCATTGTAATGATTTGTGTAAATCAAATTGTTACTTGCTAATTGTTTTGTTTTGCTTTTCTTTGAGGTGTGACCTTCAGGTTCTTGTAGGATTCAGGATTGTGTTTTATTTAGCCTAGCTAACCTATATTGGGCATTCCATTGTATTGTGCTATGTGTGTGTGTGTTGGGTTCATCCGTGTGTGTATGTCCGTCCGTGTGTGTGTCTGTATGTGTGTCTTTAGGAGGAGTTGGTTGTGAACCACATGGTGTGTAAGATGGTGGAGAACGTGTGTACCCCGGCGTCTCACTACGCCCAGGGCTTCATCACCGCGGAGATAGGCCCCATGCTCTGGTACCTGTTCACACACTCCAGCGTCGACTCACTACGTGTCAGCGCCATCTCAGTAAGTACAAACACAATACACTAACAAGGGAAATCTGAACTCACTCATTCACTACAATATTTCACTTTCATTTGTGATTGAAGTAGAGATACTGTGTGTACTGATGAAATACCACTGGGTAGATTACGTCCATGTATATAACCTGCATTGGGACTAATATCTTGATACCAGACCAAGGTTCCTATTTAAACTGTTTCTTGATTGAGTTTGTCTGACCCAAAGAAACCAATGCAATAGTCCCAAATGTACAAACCCTGCCTATCCGGCACTTCAGCCACTTTTAGAAGCCAGCTGTGTTTGAAAGAGAACTTGATGATGACTGAGGCCTTCCTGTGTTATTAACTTCATACAGGCCCTGTGTAGAATCACCCGCCTCTCAGCCAGTGCCTTCCACAGTGTGATTGACAAGGTGGGGCTGCCAGCCATCTTAGCCAGCCTGGTGTCGGGGATCAGCCGTGTCCAGCAGCACATACTCACCATGTTCTCTGCCATGCTGGCGTCAGGGGCCCACGCCCAGCTACACAGACTAGTCCAGGAGCGGGTATGTAGGATACTGTAGTGTAACACCTTGTTAAACACCAACAGTCCTAAATGCTACTCTATTCCCTACATGACTCCCGAGTGGCGCAGTGGTCTAAGGCACTGCATCTCAGTGCTAGACGCGTCACTACAGACCCTGGTTCGAATCCAACTGTAGGCCGTCATTGTAAATAAGAATTTGTTCTTAACTGACTTGTCTAGTTAAATAATGGTTAAAAATAAAATAATTGACCCTATGGGCCCTGGGCAAAGGTAGTGCACTATAGGGAATAGGGTGCCATTTGGGACGAAGGAAATGAAAGCACAACTATAGCCCCTCATTCAACTGTCACTGTGAGGCTAAGAGTGTGGCCCGTGCCATAGCTGTATGGGATTGGTGTTGTCTCTGTGTGGACGTGTTTCAGCCCTGTGCCATCTTCTTCAGCACTAAACATCTCATCTGACCCGGCACCGCCGCCCTCTCCCTAACGTCTGACAGATAATTGGCCATTATCAGCTTGTGCTGCTAGTTCCAGCCAACACAGGAGATGAATCCCATCTCCTCTCCTCTTCTTCTCCTCTCTCCTCTCCATCTCTCTCTATCTTTAATCCTCTGGCCCAGTTAGGGTTAGTTGTAAGTAT
The DNA here is from genome assembly GCF_045791955.1 of Oncorhynchus clarkii lewisi. Classification (NCBI taxonomy): domain Eukaryota; kingdom Metazoa; phylum Chordata; class Actinopteri; order Salmoniformes; family Salmonidae; genus Oncorhynchus; species Oncorhynchus clarkii. The sequence goes on along the minus strand of NC_092149.1, from coordinate 9,639,143 downwards.
GAACAAATAATGGAATATAAATCTCTCCCAACGGAACACATGCAGCCAAAGCCAGATAAGATGCAGATAAGAAAGAGAAAGATTTGTCTGCATGTGATGTCTAGTCTGTCTCAGGGCCTCACCAACTGGGATGGGAGAGAACCATTTTCTTCAAAGAGAGGAGTTCTCTTATTTCCTGAGGTTGACTTGACTCCCAGTCACTGAGACTTGAACAAACATGCCTTATTCCTACTGATGAGTATCTTTAAATATTCATCTTGCTTTCAGGATTCTCCACTAAGAGGGGCAGTACTGTTTCGTAATAGCAGCAGGATTGTTAATGCACAAACAAGGCCCTCCCTCCCAGTAAAGTTCCTATAGACACAAATGAGCCGGTGAAAGTGATTTAAGAAGGTACTGTACATCGCTGCCTTCAAGGTTCTGTGAGATTTCCATTGGTCATTTAGTTTGACCTGAATGAATCTACATGTCCATGTCCAATGTAACTGGGGAAAACAAGTCTTTGAGTGCATACAACTTACTGCGTCACCTTTGCACCAATTATAAAATGCTAGACATTTTCCTCATGAATTCCCTTGACAAATAGAAGTCCGGAAAGCCTTGTTTATTCATGCATTGTCTTTGCATAAATGTTTTATTTCAATGAATCTCTAAGCAACTCCACTAATTGGGGAAGGAGCTGCAACAATCTTCTAGTGCAGCTTGGAATACTGTTGATGTAATTACAGTTTATGCAGCAGGGTAGACCAGAGGCTTTTGAAATGAATTAACTCAACTGCTCACACACAACCACAGCCAGTATTTAATCACAGTATTTAGGAGTGTTCATGTCTGTCTTACTTCTGCTGTCCTTTTCCATTTTCCTCCTGATTGTGAAAGTTAATCAATTCTGACTCATTTGCTGCCCAGTAAATAGCGTTGAGCCAATTAGTCCTATTAACCTATGGTTTTATGATAAGTGTATTGTTTTGGAGAGGCTGTCGTTTCCACCCTCCCAGCACCTTCCAGATAGTGTAAGTAATAACACCTGTAGCAGCCCACAGGGAGCCTCCAGGTTAGTGTAGCTCAGTATCAGGTCAACACTATAGCTGACTCTACTGGTCAAATCAAATCATCAAATCAAATCAAATGGTCAGTTAAGACTCAGTGTAGCTCAGTATCAGGTCAACACTATAGCTGACTCTACTGGTCAGCTAAGACTCAGTATCAGGTCAACACTATAGCTGGCTCTACTGGTCAGCTAAGACTCAGTATCAGGTCAACACTATAGCTGGCTCTACTGGTCAGCTAAGACTCAGTGTCAGGTCAACACTATAGCTGGCTCTACTGGTCAGCTAAGACTCAGTGTCAGGTCAACACTATAGCTGTCTCTACTGGTCAGCTAAGACTCAGTGTAGCTCAGTATCAGGTCAACACTATAGCTGACTCTACTGGTCAGCTAAGACTCAGTGTCAGGTCAACACTATAGCTGGCTCTACTGGTCAGCTAAGACTCAGTATCAGGTCAACACTATAGCTGTCTCTACTGGTCAGCTAAGACTCAGTGTCAGGTCAACACTATAGCTGGCTCTACTGGTCAGCTAAGACTCAGTGTCAGGTCAACACTATAGCTGACTCTACTGGTCAGCTAAGACTCAGTGTAGCTCAGTATCAGGTCAACACTATAGCTGACTCTACTGGTCAGCTAAGACTCAGTGTCAGGTCAACACTATAGCTGGCTCTACTGGTCAGCTAAGACTCAGTGTCAGGTCAACACCATAGCTGGCTCTACTGGTCAGCTAAGACTCAGTGTCAGGTCAACACTATAGCTGGCTCTACTGGTCAGCTAAGACTCAGTGTCAGGTCAACACTATAGCTGGCTCTACTGGTCAGCTAAGACTCAGTGTCAGGTCAACACTATAGCTGACTCTACTGGTCAGCTAAGACTCAGTGTCAGGTCAACACTATAGCTGGCTCTACTGGTCAGCTAAGACTCAGTGTCAGGTCAACACTATAGCTGGCTCTACTGGTCAGCTAAGACTCAGTATCAGGTCAACACTATAGCTGGCTCTACTGGTCAGCTAAGACTCAGTGTCAGGTCAACACTATAGCTGGCTCTACTGGTCAGCTAAGACTCAGTGTCAGGTCAACACTATAGTTATAGTTCTGACTTACCCTTGTGTGTTGTTTCATCCAAATCATTTTTAAATGTGGCTGTTTTTTATGGAAATTCCAGAATCTCCTGGCTAGCATTTTTTGTTATTGTAGGTAGGTAGCAATGATAATCAAATAACGCCAAAACAGTGAACTCTCCCTTTAATGGAGTGGCTGTCTGTCATTACAGGACTTTGTGGTGAAGATAATGCGTTCACTGGAGAGCCCGTCCTCTGTTATCAGAGCCAAGGCCTTCCTGGTTCTCCTTCAGGTCCTCTGCAGCAACAGGGACATGCTGCTGCTCTGCTGCAACTCTAGGTATGGACAGGTCTACTACACATTCACTCTCACACACACCTACACGAAGGAGATGGCTGTTGTTTTATGATCCCGTAACCAATTGTGCTATTGTGTATGTTTTTCACGTTATTTGTATGTATTTTGTACATAATGTTTCTGCCACCGTGTCTTCTGACCAAAAAGAGCTTGTAGATATCATGACAGTGATTACTCACCCCGTACTGGAGGAATACCTTTTGTTCAGCGAGTCGGACGGGAAAGATTTACTTCAGACGCCCGACAAGGCCCTCATCCCCGTCATTCGCAGGAGTAAGAGACTGCAGTATCATGGACGAAGATCCGGATGCCTTTTTAGGATCCGATGCCGAGAGGGTAATCTATCTTTACCATTGGTCCTATTAGCCAACGTACAATCAAGCGATAATAAAATAGACGAACTACAATCACGTATATCCTACCAACGCGACATTAAAAACTGTAATATCTTGTGTTTCACGAGTCGATGCTGAACGACATGAATAACATACAACTGGCGGGTTTTAAGCTTTTTCTGCAGGATAGACCAGCGGCTTCTGGTAAAACAAGGGGTGGCGGTCTATGTATATTTATAAACAACAGTTGGTGCGCCAAATCTAAGGAAGTCTCAAGGTTTTGCTCGCCTGAGGTAGAGTATCTCATGATAAGCTGTAGACCACACTATTTACAATTTACCACACAAAGCTCTCCCTCCACTCCATTTGGCAAATCTGACCATAATTCTATCCTCCTGATTCCTGCTTACAAATAAAAATTAAAGCAGGAAGCACCAGTGACTCGGTCAATAAGAAAGTGGTCAGATGAAGCAGATGCAAGCTACAGGACTGTTTTGCACAGACTGGAATATGTTCTGGGATTCTTCCGATGGCATTGAGGAGTACACCACATCAGCTTTATCAATAAATGCATGGATGACATCTTCCTCTCGTACGTACATAGGTGTTCCTTTTGTCCAGGTGTGAAAAGGCAGTATGGAGTGCAACAGAAATTGCATCATCTGTGGATCTTTTGGGGCGGTATGCAAATAGGTGTGGGTCGGCAAACCATTAAGTTTGCAGATGACACAACAGTGGTAGGCCTGATCACTAACAACGATGAGACAGCTTATAGGAAGGAGGTCTGAGTCCTGGCCGTGTGGTTCCAGGACAACAACATCTCCCTCAACATGATCAAGACAAAGGAAATGATTGTGGACTACAGGAAAAAGAAGACCGAGCACGTCCCCATTCTCATCGACGGGGCTGTAGTGGAGCAGTTTGAGAGCTTCAAGTTCCTTGGTGTCCACATCACCAACAAACTAACATGGTCCAAGCACACCAAGACAGACGTTAAGAGGGCACAACAAAACCTATTCCCCCTCAGGAGAATGAAAAGATTTGTCATGGGTCCTCAGATCCTCAACAGGTTCTACAGCTGCACCATCGAGAGCATCCTGGTTGCATCACTGCCTGTATGGCACCTGCTCGGCCTCCGACCGCATGGCACAACAGAGGGTAGTGCGTACGGCCCCGTACATCACTGGGGCCAAGCTTCCTGCCATCCAGGACCTGTATACCAGGTGGTGTCAGAGGAAGGCCCTAAAAATTGTCAAAGACTCCAGCCATCCTAGTCATAGACTGTTCTCTCTGCTACCACACGGCAAGCGGTACCGGAGTGCCAAGTCTAAGTCCAAGAGGCTTCTAAACAGCTTCTACCCCCAAGCCATAAGACTCCAGCCCCCCCCACACAGACACACACTTTTACGCTGCTGCTACTCTCTGTTTATTATCAATGCATAGTCACCTTAATATGTACATGTAGGTAGAGTTATTACCTCAATTACCTCGACTATCCGGTGCCCCCACACATTGACTCAGTACTGGTACCCCCTGTATATAGTCTTTGCTATTGTTATTTTTCTGCTGCTCTTTAATTAATTGTTACTTTAAAAAAATATATATTTGTAATTTAATGTATTATATAATTGAATTATTGCATTTAAAAAATATTTAGATGTATTTATTTTTCTTGTGTTTTTATTTCTATCTGAGTGTATTTTTATTTTCTTCTTAAAACTGCGTTGTTGGTTAGTTGATTGTAAGTAAGCATTTCACCTGTTTTATTCGGCGCGTGTGACAAATAACATTTGATTTGATACACACACACACACACACACACACACACACACACACACACACACACACACACACACACACACACACACACACACACACACACACACACACACACATAATGAAATGTGTACAATACAACTATTTTGGCTTTGTAGAGGAAGACTGGAATTTAATAGATGCCGTAAGTCCTCAGCCTAGAACCAATATCAAAGAGCAACGTTGTGTAAAAACAGTTAAATGAGATCTATCAAATGATTCAGCACCCGGAGAAATGGTTTCCTCTAATACATTTCACTGGTTGCTCAAGCAAACGATCATTCTAAACCAATTTATGTCGGGATAACTTTTTTTAGGCCTCAGGATTTGAGATAGAAGTCCTTTGATTGGGGAAAAGGGGTGGAATCCTGAATCAAACTCACAAGGGAAGAAGAGATGGTTCTTTGAATGTTTGGTTGAATGTTGTCTGTCATTCGCGAGCTGCTATAATTATGAAGAGGAAGTAGGACAGCTCTGGGTCCATTTGGATCTAGCTGATAGTAGGTTATACCAGGTTGTATGTTGGACAGTCAGTCACTTGTTCTTACTTTACATAATTGGTGCAGAGTTATTGATTATTTCTGAGTATTCAGTAGCGCCTTGCTAAATACTAAATTGTGAAGAAATCAAATGACATATTTAAATGCAAAGTTTCATAACAAATGTAGTTGTGAAAGTTTCAGGACTAACTTTAAAAAAAAAAAAACAAGTGTATCTTGATAGCATGTGAACTCTACATCATATTTAGAAATGGAAATGAATTGGCCTAGTTGCAGTTTATACAGTCTAGACTCTGCTAGCCTGCCCTGTCTGTGGACGTACACATCTCTCTCTCTCTCTCTCTCTCTCTCTCTCTCTCTCCCATCCCTCTCTCCCTCCCTCTTTCCCTCTCGTCTCTCTCTCTCCCATCCCTCTCTCCCTCCCTCTTTCCCTCTCTGTCTCTCACTCTCTCTCTCTCATCTCTCCCTCTCTCTCTCTCTCTCGCTCTCTCTCTCACATCCCTCTCTCCCCCCTCTTTCCCTCTCGTGTCTCTCTCTCTCCCTCCCTCTTTCCCTCTCTCTCACTCTCTCTCTCTCTCTCCCACTCCCTCTTTCCCACTCTCTCTCTCTCTCTCCCTCTCATCCCTCCCTCTCTCTCTCTCATCTCTCTCTCTCTCTCTCTCCCTCTCTCTCCCTCTCTCCCATCCCTCTCTCCCTCCCTCTTTCCCTCTCATCTCTCTCTCTCTCCCACTCCCTCTTTCCCTCTTGTCTCTCTCTCTCTCTCCTTACCAGCCATGTGATGCTGTTGTCTTCTATTTCTTCCCAGACTCTAACAAGTGTTCCCAGGGCGGTCCCTGTCAGCACTAACCCCCCACTCTATCTCCTAATGTGAGAACCGTCTGCGGCATGGCGGCACTCACCCAAACACTTCTCTAATTAGCTCCACTGTGGCGCGCAGAGCGCACGGCCCACCACACACTCCTCATCGTCATGCCTTCTGATAAATCAGCCCAGCGCCCGCGTCCCTGTTGTGGAAATGTCAAGTTTGTTGCTTTGTGTGAAGTGTTTTCAATGGTCGGAGAAGACATGGAGAGACACTTGTAGGCCAAGCCAGGCGCCGTACGGTGACAGACAGCGTTGCAGGGTAAAATATGCTCTGAAGAAAAGTTGTCTACACGTCTTTTTATAGCTTGACTGGAAATGTGGAGAAAGTGGTTGGAAGTTTAGTACAACTGGTACAAGGTCTGTTGGTATTGAGGTCTTTATTTGATCATGTACTGTATTTAACCAATGGAGGACATGTTAATATCCACTACTGTTTCATTTGAATGATGTATTTAATGATGTAGCTTGTGATATGCATCGTAAATCAAAAACATGGGTTGGACAACCTGACCTGTATTGTGTACCAGTACTCTATACTCTGTCAGCACCTAACGTCCTGCCCATGACTAAATGTTATTCATAGTGAAAGTCACAGTTCTCTCTATACTCTGTCAGCACCTAACGTCCTGCCCATGACTAAATGTCATTTATAGTGAAAGTCACAGTTCTCTCTATACTCTGTCAGCACCTAACGTCCTGCCCATGACTAAATGTTATTCATAGTGAAAGTCACAGTTCTCTCTATACTCTGTCAGCACCTAACGTCCTGCCCATGACTAAATGTCATTTATAGTGAAAGTCACAGTTCTCTCTCTACTCTACTCTCTATTCTCTCTCTACTCTGTCAGCACCTAACGTCCTGCCCATGACTAAATGTTATTTATAGTGAAAGTCACAGTTCTCTCTATACTCTGTCAGCACCTAACGTCCTGCCCATGACTAAATGTCATTCATAGTGAAAGTCACAGTTCTCTCTCTACTCTACTCTCTATTCTCTCTCTACTCTGTCAGCACCTAACGTCCTGCCCATGACTAAATGTTATTTATAGTGAAAGTCACAGTTCTCTCTCTACTCTGTCAGCACCTAACGTCCTGCCCATGACTAAATGTCATTCATAGTGAAAGTCACAGTTCTCTCTCTACTCTGTCAGCACCTAACGTCCTGCCCATGACTAAATGTCATTTATAGTGAAAGTCACAGTTCTCTCTCTACTCTACTCTCTATTCTCTCTCTACTCTGTCAGCACCTAACGTCCTGCCCATGACTAAATGTCATTCATAGTGAAAGTCACAGTTCTCTCTCTACTCTACTCTCTATTCTCTCTCTACTCTGTCAGCACCTAACGTCCTGCCCATGACTAAATGTTATTTATAGTGAAAGTCACAGTTCTCTCTCTACTCTACTCTCTATTCTCTCTCTACTCTGTCAGCACCTAACGTCCTGCCCATGACTAAATGTCATTCATAGTGAAAGTCACAGTTCTCTCTCTACTCTGTCAGCACCTAACGTCCTGCCCATGACTAAATGCCATTCATAGTGAAAGTCACAGTTCTCTCTCTACTCTGTCAGCACCTAACGTCCTGCCCATGACTAAATGTTATTCATAGTGAAAGTCACAGTTCTCTCTCTACTCTACTCTCTATTCTCTCTCTACTCTGTCAGCACCTAACGTCCTGCCCATGACTAAATGTCATTCATAGTGAAAGTCACAGTTCTCTCTCTACTCTCTTCTCTATTCTCGCTATACTCTCTCTATTCTCTCTTCTCTCTCTATATTCTCTCTATTCTCTTCTCTATTCTCTCTCTTCTCTCCTCTCTCTATTCTCTCTATTCTCTCTTCTCTCTCTATTCTCTCTATTCTCTATACTCTCTCCTCTCTCTCTTCTATTCTCTCGCTCTAGTCTCTCTATTCTCTCTCTTCTCTCTCTATTCTCTATACTCTCTCTTCTCTATACTCTCTTCTCTCTCTATTCTATTCTCTCTCTATTCTCTATACTCTCTTTATTCTCTCTCTATTCTATTCTCTCTCTCTAGTCTCTATTCTCTCTCTATTCTATTCTCCCTCTCTAGTCTCTCTATTATCTCTCTATTCTCTATACTCTCTCTTCTCTCTCTATTCTCTATACTCTCTCTATTCTCTATACTCTCTCTCTTCTCTCTCTATTCTCTATACTCTCTTCTCTCTCTATTCTATTCTCTCTCTATTCTCTATACTCTCTCTATTCTCTATACTCTCTCTCTTCTCTCTCTCTTCTCTATACTCTATACTCTCTCTCTTCTCTCTCTATTCTCTATACTCTCTCTATTCTCTATACTCTCTCTCTTCTCTCTCTCTTCTCTATACTCTATACTCTCTCTCTTCTCTCTCTATTCTCTATACTCTCTCTTCTCTCTCTTCTCTATACTCTCTTCTCTCTCTATTCTATTCTCTCTCTATTCTCTATACTCTCTTTATTCTCTCTCTATTCTATTCTCTCTCTCTAGTCTCTATTCTCTCTCTATTCTATTCTCCCTCTCTAGTCTCTCTATTATCTCTCTATTCTCTATTCTCTCTCTATTCTCTATACTCTCTCTATTCTCTCTATTCTCTATACTCTCTTCTCTCTATTATATTCTCTCTCTATTCTCTATACTCTCTCTATTCTCTCTCTATTCTATTCTCTCTCTCTAGTCTCTCTATTCTCTCTCTATTCTATTCTCTCTCTCTAGTCTCTCTATTCTCTCTCTATTCTCTATACTCTCTCTATTCTCTCTCTATTCTCTATACCCTCTCTCTTCTCTCTATTCTCTATACTCTCTCTATTCTCTCTCTATTTTCTCTCTATTCTCTCTCTATTCTCTATACTCTCTCTATTCTCTCTCTATTCTATTCTCTCTCTCTAGTCTCTATTCTCTCTCTATTCTATTCTCCTTCTCTAGTCTCTCTCTTCTCTCTCTATTCTCTATACTCTCTTCTCTCTCTATTCTATTCTCTCTCTTCTCTATACTCTCTATATTCTCTCTCTATTCTATTCTATTCTCTCTCTAGTCTCTCTATTCTCTCTCTATTCTATTCTCTCTCTCTAGTCTCTCTATTCTCTATACTCTCTCTATTCTCTCTCTTCTCTATACCCTCTCTCTTCTCTCTATTCTCTATACTCTCTCTATTCTCTCTATTCTCTATACTCTCTCTATACTCTCTATTTTCTCTCTCTATTCTCTCTCTATTCTCTCTATATTCTCTATACTCTCTCTATTCTCTCTCTCTCTACTAGGACCCAGCTAGTTATATAGGGCTAGTAAAAACCTGGTTGATCCCTACATGCTCAGATAAATAGATTAATTGAAGTTGTTGACTGCTGCCTGCCAGCTACCTGACTACTACCAGCTACCTGACTACTACCAGCTACCTGACTACTACCAGCTACCTGACTACTACCAGCTACCTGACTACTACCAGCTACCTGACTTTTACCAGCTACCTGACTACTACCAGCTACCTGACTACTACCAGTTACCTGACTGCTACCTGACTACTACCAGTTACCTGGCTACTACCAGCTACCTGACTACTACCAGTTACCTGACTACTACCAGCTACCTGACTATTACCAGTTACCTGACTACTACCAGTTACCTGACTACTACCAGCTACCTGACTACTACCAGTTACCTGACTACTACCAGCTACCTGACTACTACCAGCTACCTGGCACAGCAGGCTCCTCTGTACCTCCTTCCAGTGAATAGATCAGTCGGTGGAATGAAGTGGATTTATTGGTACAAATGGAATGTGTTTGTGTGGAAGGTCTTTATAGGTCAGAAGTGTATGGGTTAATAGTACAGCTGTCTTCCTGTCACACTGGGGAGGTCTTTTCTTTCCAAGGACCAGGAATATACTGTATCACTACAGAGAGATGTAGGCCTATCGCTGCCTGGGCTTTGCTGTACTGAAATGTGGCACACTGTTTTTCTCATCTGTTCATTTGGTTGTGATTAATATCATATTTTCTGCTGTTTGAAGAACCCCTGTTTCGTGTTGCTTTTAAAACAGCTGTATGCCAGTCATGTTGCTTTTAAAACAGCTGTATGCCTGTCATGTCATGTCATGTCAGTTACTTACCAGGGCTTCTTTCCCCACTCAAGTGTGTTTCTCAATTTTCTCAGTGTTTTTCATCGCTGCCTAATTTGGAAGCCAGGTGTTTTTGGGGAGGGGAGTAGATGGCTGCTGGGTAAACGTCTGTGGATGGAGTATGTTATGCAGACGTGTGTTCTGTTGGTGGAAAACAAGTTAGGCCTAATTAACACTGCATGTTAATAAGCAAGCGCCCAGGGGCTGTACGTGTCTGTCTCTGTGTCTCTGTCTCTCTGTGTGTGTGTTTCTGTGTCTGTCTGTCTCTCTGTGTGTCTGTCTCTGTGTGTGTGTTTCTGTGTCTGTCTGTCTCTCTGTGTGTCTGTGTGTGTGTTTCTGTGTCTGTCTGTCTTTCTGTCTGTCTCTGTGTGTCTGTCTGTCTGTCTCTCTCTCTCTCTCTCTCTCTCTCTCTATTTTGCAGCTGTATCTGCTAACTGACATTACATACCATCTCTGTCCAGTGGTGTACTGACCTGTAGACACCACATCTGTCTCTGTACAGTGGTGTACTGACCTGTAGACACCACATCTGTCTCTGTCCAGTGGTGTACTGACCTGTAGACATCACATCTGTCTCTGTCCAGTGGTGTACTGACCTGTAGACACTACATCTGTCTCTGTCCAGTGGTGTACTGACCTGTAGACACCACATCTGTCTCTGTCCAGTGGTGTACTGACCTGTAGACATCACATCTGTCTCTGTCCAGTGGTGTACTGACCTGTAGACACCACATCTGTCTCTGTACAGTGGTGTACTGACCTGTAGACACCACATCTGTCTCTGTACAGTGGTGTACTGACCTGTAGACACCACATCTGTCTCTGTACAGTGGTGTACTGACCTGTAGACACCACATCTGTCTCTGTACAGTGGTGTACTGACCTGTAGACACCACATCTGTCTCTGTCCAGTGGTGTACTGACCTGTAGACACCACATCTGTCTCTGTCCAGTGGTGTACTGACCTGTAGACATCACATCTGTCTCTGTCCAGTGGTGTACTGACCTGTAGACACCACATATGTCTCTGTCCAGTGGTGTACTGACCTGTAGACACCACATCTGTCTCTGTCCAGTGGTGTACTGACCTATAGACATCACATCTGTCTCTGTACAGTGGTGTACTGACCTGTAGACACCACATCTGTCTCTGTCCAGTGGTGTACTGACCTGTAGACACCACATCTGTCTCTGTACAGTGGTGTACTGACCTGTAGACATCACATCTGTCTCTGTCCAGTGGTGTACTGACCTGTAGACACCACATCTGTCTCTGTACAGTGGTGTACTGACCTGTAGACACCACATCTGTCTCTGTACAGTGGTGTACTGACCTGTAGACACCACATCTGTCTCTCTGTCTAGTGGTGTACTGACCTGTAGACACCACATCTGTCTCTGTCCAGTGGTGTACTGACCTGTAGACACCACATCTGTCTCTGTCCAGTGGTGTACTGACCTGTAGACACCACATCTGTCTCTGTCCAGTGGTGTACTGACCTGTAGACACCACATCTGTCTCTGTCCAGTGGTGTACTGACCTGTAGACACTACATCTGTCTCTGTCCAGTGGTGTACTGACCTGTAGACACCACATCTGTCTCTGTACAGTGGTGTACTGACCTGTAGACACCACATCTGTCTCTGTACAGTGGTGTACTGACCTATAGACATCACATCTGTCTCTGTCCAGTGGTGTACTGACCTGTAGACACCACATCTGTCTCTGTACAGTGGTGTACTGACCTGTAGACACCACATCTGTCTCTGTACAGTGGTGTACTGACCTGTAGACACCACATCTGTCCAGTGGTGTACTGACCTGTAGACACCACATCTGTCTCTGTACAGTGGTGTACTGACCTGTAGACATCACATCTGTCTCTGTCCAGTGGTGTACTGACCTGTAGACACCACATCTGTCTCTCTGTACAGTGGTGTACTGACCTGTAGACATCACATCTGTCTCTGTCCAGTGGTGTACTGACCTGTAGACACCACATCTGTCTCTGTCCAGTGGTGTACTGACCTGTAGACACCACATCTGTCTCTGTACAGTGGTGTACTGACCTGTAGACATCACATCTGTCTCTGTCCAGTGGTGTACTGACCTGTAGACACCACATCTGTCTCTCTGTACAGTGGTGTACTGACCTGTAGACATCACATCTGTCTCTGTCCAGTGGTGTACTGACCTGTAGACACTACATCTGTCTCTGTACAGTGGTGTACTGACCTGTAGACACCACATCTGTCTCTCTGTCCAGTGGTGTACTGACCTGTAGACACTACATCTGTCTCTGTACAGTGGTGTACTGACCTGTAGACATCACATCTGTCTCTGTCCAGTGGTGTACTGACCTGTAGACACCACATCTGTCTCTCTGTACAGTGGTGTACTGACCTGTAGACATCACATATGTCTCTGTCCAGTGGTGTACTGACCTGTAGACATCACATCTGTCTCTGTCCAGTGGTGTACTGACCTGTAGACATCACATCTGTCTCTGTCCAGTGGTGTACTGACCTGTAGACATCACATCTGTCTCTGTCCAGTGGTGTACTGACCTGTAGACATCACATCTGTCTCTGTACAGTGGTGTACTGACCTGTAGACATCACATCTGTCTCTGTCCAGTGGTGTACTGACCTGTAGACACTACATCTGTCTCTGTCCAGTGGTGTACTGACCTGTAGACATCACATCTGTCTCTGTCCAGTGGTGTACTGACCTGTAGACACCACATCTGTCTCTGTCCAGTGGTGTACTGACCTGTAGACATCACATCTGTCTCTGTCCAGTGGTGTACTGACCTGTAGACACCACATCTGTCTCTGTCCAGTGGTGTACTGACCTGTAGACACCACATCTGTCTCTGTACAGTGGTGTACTGACCTGTAGACACCACATCTGTCTCTGTCCAGTGGTGTACTGACCGGTAGACACTACATCTGTCTCTCTGTACAGTGGTGTACTGACCTGTAGACACCACATATGTCTCTGTACAGTGGTGTACTGACCTGTAGACACCACATATGTCTCTGTCCAGTGGTGTACTGACCTGTAGACACTACATCTGTCTCTGTACAGTGGTGTACTGACCTGTAGTCATCACATCTGTCTCTGTCCAGTGGTGTACTGACCTGTAGACACCACATCTGTCTCTGTCCAGTGGTGTACTGACCTGTAGACACTACATCTGTCTCTGTCCAGTGGTGTACTGACCTGTAGACACCACATCTGTCTCTGTACAGTGGTGTACTGACCTGTAGACACCACATCTGTCTCTGTACAGTGGTGTACTGACCTATAGACATCACATCTGTCTCTGTCCAGTGGTGTACTGACCTGTAGACACCACATCTGTCTCTGTACAGTGGTGTACTGACCTGTAGACACCACATCTGTCTCTGTACAGTGGTGTACTGACCTGTAGACACCACATCTGTCCAGTGGTGTACTGACCTGTAGACACCACATCTGTCTCTGTACAGTGGTGTACTGACCTGTAGACATCACATCTGTCTCTGTCCAGTGGTGTACTGACCTGTAGACACCACATCTGTCTCTCTGTACAGTGGTGTACTGACCTGTAGACATCACATCTGTCTCTGTCCAGTGGTGTACTGACCTGTAGACACCACATCTGTCTCTGTCCAGTGGTGTACTGACCTGTAGACACCACATCTGTCTCTGTACAGTGGTGTACTGACCTGTAGACATCACATCTGTCTCTGTCCAGTGGTGTACTGACCTGTAGACACCACATCTGTCTCTCTGTACAGTGGTGTACTGACCTGTAGACATCACATCTGTCTCTGTCCAGTGGTGTACTGACCTGTAGACACTACATCTGTCTCTGTACAGTGGTGTACTGACCTGTAGACACCACATCTGTCTCTCTGTCCAGTGGTGTACTGACCTGTAGACACTACATCTGTCTCTGTACAGTGGTGTACTGACCTGTAGACATCACATCTGTCTCTGTCCAGTGGTGTACTGACCTGTAGACACCACATCTGTCTCTCTGTACAGTGGTGTACTGACCTGTAGACATCACATATGTCTCTGTCCAGTGGTGTACTGACCTGTAGACATCACATCTGTCTCTGTCCAGTGGTGTACTGACCTGTAGACATCACATCTGTCTCTGTCCAGTGGTGTACTGACCTGTAGACATCACATCTGTCTCTGTCCAGTGGTGTACTGACCTGTAGACATCACATCTGTCTCTGTACAGTGGTGTACTGACCTGTAGACATCACATCTGTCTCTGTCCAGTGGTGTACTGACCTGTAGACACTACATCTGTCTCTGTCCAGTGGTGTACTGACCTGTAGACATCACATCTGTCTCTGTCCAGTGGTGTACTGACCTGTAGACACCACATCTGTCTCTGTCCAGTGGTGTACTGACCTGTAGACATCACATCTGTCTCTGTCCAGTGGTGTACTGACCTGTAGACACCACATCTGTCTCTGTCCAGTGGTGTACTGACCTGTAGACACCACATCTGTCTCTGTACAGTGGTGTACTGACCTGTAGACACCACATCTGTCTCTGTCCAGTGGTGTACTGACCGGTAGACACTACATCTGTCTCTCTGTACAGTGGTGTACTGACCTGTAGACACCACATATGTCTCTGTACAGTGGTGTACTGACCTGTAGACACCACATATGTCTCTGTCCAGTGGTGTACTGACCTGTAGACACTACATCTGTCTCTGTACAGTGGTGTACTGACCTGTAGTCATCACATCTGTCTCTGTCCAGTGGTGTACTGACCTGTAGACATCACATCTGTCTCTGTCCAGTGGTGTACTGACCTGTAGACACCACATCTGTCTCTGTCCAGTGGTGTACTGACCTGTAGACACCACATCTGTCTCTGTCCAGTGGTGTACTGACCTGTAGACACCACATCTGTCTCTGTACAGTGGTGTACTGACCTGTAGACACCACATCTGGCTCTGTACAGTGGTGTACTGACCTGTAGACATCACATCTGTCTCTGTCCAGTGGTGTACTGACCTGTAGACACCACATCTGTCTCTGTCCAGTGGTGTACTGACCTGTAGACACCACATATGTCTCTGTCCAGTGGTGTACTGACCTGTAGACATCACATATGTCTCTGTCCAGTGGTGTACTGACCTGTAGACATCACATATGTCTCTGTCCAGTGGTGTACTGACCTGTAGACACCACATCTGTCTCTGTCCAGTGGTGTACTGACCTGTAGACACCACATCTGTCTCTGTACAGTGGTGTACTGACCTGTAGACATCACATCTGTCTCTGTCCAGTGGTGTACTGACCTGTAGACATCACATCTGTCTCTGTCCAGTGGTGTACTGACCTGTAGACACCACATCTGTCTCTGTACAGTGGTGTACTGACCTGTAGACACCACATCTGTCTCTCTGTCTAGTGGTGTACTGACCTGTAGACACTACATCTGTCTCTGTCCAGTGGTGTACTGACCTGTAGACACCACATCTGTCTCTGTACAGTGGTGTACTGACCTGTAGTCATCACATCTGTCTCTGTCCAGTGGTGTACTGACCTGTAGACACCACATCTGTCTCTCTGTACAGTGGTGTACTGACCTGTAGACACTACATCTGTCTCTGTCCAGTGGTGTACTGACCTGTAGACACCACATCTGTCTCTGTACAGTGGTGTACTGACCTGTAGACACCACATCTGTCTCTGTCCAGTGGTGTACTGACCTGTAGTCATCACATCTGTCTCTGTCCAGTGGTGTACTGACCTGTAGACATCACATCTGTCTCTGTCCAGTGGTGTACTGACCTGTAGACATCACATCTGTCTCTGTCCAGTGGTGTACTGACCTGTAGACACCACATCTGGCTCTGTACAGTGGTGTACTGACCTGTAGACATCACATCTGTCTCTGTCCAGTGGTGTACTGACCTGTAGACATCACATCTGTCTCTGTCCAGTGGTGTACTGACCTGTAGACACCACATCTGGCTCTGTACAGTGGTGTACTGACCTGTAGACATCACATCTGTCTCTGTCCAGTGGTGTACTGACCTGTAGACACCACATCTGTCTCTCTGTACAGTGGTGTACTGACCTGTAGACACCACATATGTCTCTGTACAGTGGTGTGCTGACCTGTAGACATCACATCTGTCTCTGTCCAGTGGTGTACTGACCTGTAGACACCACATCTGTCTCTGTCCAGTGGTTTACTGACCTGTAGACACCACATCTGTCTCTGTCCAGTGGTGTACTGACCTGTAGACACCACATCTGTCTCTGTCCAGTGGTGTACTGACCTGTAGACACTACATCTGTCTCTGTCCAGTGGTGTACTGACCTGTAGACATCACATCTGTCTCTGTCCAGTGGTGTACTGACCTGTAGTCATCACATCTGTCTTTGTCCAGTGGTGTACTGACCTGTAGACACCACATCTGTCTCTGTCCAGTGGTGTACTGACCTGTAGACATCACATCTGTCCAGTGGTGTACTGACATGTAGACACCACATCTGGCTCTGTACAGTGGTGTACTGACCTGTAGACACCACATCTGTCTCTGTCCAGTGGTGTACTGACCTGTAGACATCACATCTGTCTCTGTACAGTGGTGTACTGACCTGTAGACATCACATCTGTCTCTGTCCAGTGGTGTACTGACCTGTAGACACCACATCTGTCTCTGTCCAGTGGTGTACTGACCTGTAGACACCACATCTGTCTCTGTCCAGTGGTGTACTGACCTGTAGACACTACATCTGTCTCTGTCCAGTGGTGTACTGACCTGTAGACACCACATCTGTCTCTGTCCAGTGGTGTACTGACCTGTAGACACCACATCTGTCCAGTGGTGTACTGACCTGTAGACATCACATCTGTCTCTGTCCAGTGGTGTACTGACCTGTAGACACCACATCTGTCTCTGTCCAGTGGTGTACTGACCTGTAGACACTACATCTGTCTCTGTCCAGTGGTGTACTGACCTGTAGACACCACATCTGTCTCTCTGTCCAGTGGTGTACTGACCTGTAGACACCACATCTGTCTCTCTGTCCAGTGGTGTACTGACCTGTAGACACCACATCTGTCTCTCTGTCCAGTGGTGTACTGACCTGTAGACACTACATCTGTCTCTCTGTCCAGTGGTGTACTGACCTGTAGACACCACATCTGTCTCTGTACAGTGGTGTACTGACCTGTAGACATCACATCTGTCTCTGTACAGTGGTGTACTGACCTGTAGACACCACATCTGGCTCTGTACAGTGGTGTACTGACCTGTAGACATCACATCTGTCTCTGTCCAGTGGTGTACTGACCTGTAGACATCACATCTGTCTCTGTACAGTGGTGTACTGACCTGTAGACACCACATCTGTCCAGTGGTGTACTGACCTGTAGACACCACATCTGTCTCTGTACAGTGGTGTACTGACCTGTAGACACCACATCTGTCTCTGTACAGTGGTGTACTGACCTGTAGACATCACATCTGTCTCTGTCCAGTGGTGTACTGACCTGTAGACATCACATCTGTCTCTGTCCAGTGGTGTACTGACCTGTAGACATCACATCTGTCTCTGTCCAGTGGTGTACTGACCTGTAGACACCACATCTGTCTCTGTACAGTGGTGTACTGACCTGTAGACATCACATCTGTCTCTGTCCAGTGGTGTACTGACCTGTAGACACCACATCTGTCTCTGTACAGTGGTGTACTGACCTGTAGACATCACATCTGTCTCTGTCCAGTGGTGTACTGACCTGTAGACATCACATCTGTCTCTGTCCAGTGGTGTACTGACCTGTAGACATCACATCTGTCTCTGTCCAGTGGTGTACTGACCTGTAGACACCACATCTGTCTCTGTACAGTGGTGTACTGACCTGTAGACATCACATCTGTCTCTGTCCAGTGGTGTACTGACCTGTAGACACCACATCTGTCTCTGTACAGTGGTGTACTGACCTGTAGACATCACATCTGTCTCTGTCCAGTGGTGTACTGACCTGTAGACACCACATCTGTCTCTCTGTACAGTGGTGTACTGACCTGTAGACATCACATCTGTCTCTGTCCAGTGGTGTACTGACCTGTAGACACCACATCTGTCTCTGTACAGTGGTGTACTGACCTGTAGACATCACATCTGTCTCTGTCCAGTGGTGTACTGACCTGTAGACACCACATCTGTCTCTCTGTACAGTGGTGTACTGACCTGTAGACATCACATCTGTCTCTGTCCAGTGGTGTACTGACCTGTAGACATCACATCTGTCTCTGTCCAGTGGTGTACTGACCTGTAGACACCACATCTGGCTCTGTACAGTGGTGTACTGACCTGTAGACATCACATCTGTCTCTGTCCAGTGGTGTACTGACCTGTAGACACCACATCTGTCTCTCTGTACAGTGGTGTACTGACCTGTAGACACCACATCTGTCTCTGTCCAGTGGTGTACTGACCTGTAGACACCACATCTGTCTCTGTACAGTGGTGTACTGACCTGTAGACATCACATCTGTCTCTGTCCAGTGGTGTACTGACCTGTAGACACCACATCTGTCTCTGTACAGTGGTGTACTGACCTGTAGACATCACATCTGTCCAGTGGTGTACTGACCTGTAGACACCACATCTGTCTCTGTACAGTGGTGTACTGACCTGTAGACACCACATCTGTCCAGTGGTGTACTGACCTGTAGACACCACATCTGTCTCTGTCCAGTGGTGTACTGACCTGTAGACACCACATCTGTCTCTGTCCAGTGGTGTACTGACCTGTAGACACCACATCTGTCTCTGTATAGTGGTGTACTGACCTGTAGACACCACATCTGTCTCTGTCCAGTGGTGTACTGACCTGTAGACACCACATCTGTCTCTGTACAGTGGTGTACTGACCTGTAGACATCACATCTGTCTCTGTACAGTGGTGTACTGACCTATAGACACCACATCTGTCTCTGTCCAGTGGTGTACTGACCTGTAGACATCACATCTGTCTCTGTCCAGTGGTGTACTGACCTGTAGACACCACATCTGTCTCTGTACAGTGGTGTACTGTATCCTACTCTGTTAGGCAGGTTATTATCCACTTGCCTGTGAGGGTTGTTCTTGTTTCAAAATGCAGACTCTGTGTTCGAGTTCAAGAGTCTTGTTGCAGCTTGAGGGCTGTTTTGATGCTCCTCATTGATCTCTGAATCTATTAGCCTTTATTTTTAACCCTAATTGTTGTAATGAATATCATTTATTTGCTATAATACGTCTTCCTAATTCTGTTTTCAATGGCTTGTATTGATCCCGGCTCAGTCCGGCTCCGTCCGGCTCCAGGGGTAGTTTGGAGGCTATAGGTGAATGATAATGTTTTGCAGACTGGTGATGTACATTGAAAGAGACATCAGGCAGGCCACGCCAGGGAAGGAGCTACAAAGCACCAATGAATACCTGTCAAAATGCCTCCATCTGCTCATCCGTCACGTCGTGCTGCAGCTGCCAGCCATTCTGGGTAAATCAATCACAATAACACAAAAACCACAGCACTAAGAGGAGATGGGAGGGAGGGGGGAGGGGAGAGGGGGGGGGGGGGGGGGGGGGAGAGGAGAGGAGAGGAGAGGAGGGGAGGGGAGGGGAGAGGAGGTGAAGTGAAGTGGGGTTGAGGGGAACTTGCATCAATGGCTGGATGGAGCAAGCCAATTTGATTCTCCCTCTTTTTAATTACCTTTCTGATTGAATTTTAAATCACCCAGCCAGGTATTGACCTTTTCCTGACGTTTAATTTGTAAATCAGTGCTGCTAACATGGCACGTCTCCCATCAGGGCCGGAAGCCAGACCCAACCGGTTCAAACCGGTCTGGGCTCATTCTCCTCTAAGATCACTGGAAGGAGAGGAGAGGAGAGGAGGAGAGGGTATGGGGACAGATTGGGAGATCACAGGGAGAGGAGGAGATGAGGAGAGGGGAAGGGGTGGGGTGGGGAGAGGAGACTGAAGGGGGGAGAGGTGATGAAAGGGGAGGGCAAGTGAGGGGTGGGGAGAGAGAACCCTCTCTCTGTCCTCTGTACTGTGTAGATGACATGCTGTCTGTCTGTCACCCCTCTGTCCTCTGTACTGTGTAGATGACATGCTGTCTGTCTGTCACCCCTCTGTCCTCTGTACTGTATAGATGACATGCTGTCTGTCACCTCTCTGTCCCCTGTACTGTGTAGATGACATGCTGTCTGTCACCTCTCTGTCCTCTGTACTGTGTAGATGACATGCTGTCTGTCTGTCACCTCTCTGTCCTCTGTACTGTGTAGATGACATGCTGTCTGTCTGTCACCTCTCTGTCCTCTGTACTGTGTAGATGACATGCTGTCTGTCTGTCACCTCTCTGTCCCCTGTACTGTGTAGATGACATGCTGTCTGTCTGTCACCCCTCTGTCCTCTGTACTGTGTAGATGACATGCTGTCTGTCTGTCACCCCTCTGTCCTCTGTACTGTATAGATGACATGCTGTCTGTCACCTCTCTGTCCCCTGTACTGTGTAGATGACATGCTGTCTGTCACCTCTCTGTCCTCTGTACTGTGTAGATGACATGCTGTCTGTCTGTCTGTCACCTCTCTGTCCCCTGTACTGTGTAGATGACATGCTGTCTGTCTGTCACCTCTCTGTCCTCTGTACTGTGTAGATGACATGCTGTCTGTCTGTCACCTCTCTGTCCCCTGTACTGTGTAGATGACATGATGTCTGTCTGTCACCCCTCTGTCCTCTGTACTGTGTAGATGACATGCTGTGTCTGTCACCCCTCTGTCCTCTGTACTGTGTAGATGACATGCTGTCTGTCTGTCACCCCTCTGTCCTCTGTACTGTATAGATGACATGCTGTCTGTCACCTCTCTGTCCCCTGTACTGTGTAGATGACATGCTGTCTGTCACCTCTCTGTCCTCTGTACTGTGTAGATGACATGCTGTCTGTCTGTCTGTCACCTCTCTGTCCTCTGTACTGTGTAGATGACATGCTGTCTGTCACCTCTCTGTCCCCTGTACTGTGTAGATGACATGCTGTCTGTCACCTCTCTGTCCTCTGTACTGTGTAGATGACATGCTGTCTGTCTGTCACCTCTCTCTCCTCTGTGCTGTGTAGATGACATGCTGTCTGTCTGTCACCTCTCTGTCCTCTGTACTGTGTAGGTGACATGCTGTCTGTCTGTCACCTCTCTCTCCTCTGTACTGTGTAGATGACATGCTGTCTGTCACCTCTCTGTCCTCTGTACTGTGTAGATGACATGCTGTCTGTCTGTCACCCCTCTGTCCTCTCTCCTCTGTACTGTGTAGATGACATGCTGTCTGTCTGTCACCTCTCTGTACTGTGTAGATGACATGCTGTCTGTCTGTCACCTCTCTGTACTGTGTAGATGACATGCTGTCTGTCTGTCACCTCTCTGTACTGTGTAGATGACATGCTGTCCGCGCTGGGCAGTATAGTGGGTAGGAAGCATCCCTCCACTGTTCAGGCCAAGCAGCTGAAACAGAGTGTACCCATGATGACTGTGGTGCTCCACCTCCTCACCTCTCAGGTAACCCTTCCTACTGTACTACAGTATGTCACAAACACTGTATTCTACCATATACCGTTATTGATGCACCTCAGGGGTTTGTGGTATATGGCCAATATACCACAGCTAAGGGCTGTTCTTATCCACTATGCATCGCGGAGTACAGCCTGGACACAGCCCCTAGCCGTGATATATGGCCAATATACCACAGCTAAGGGCTGTTCTTATCCACTACGCATCGCGGAGTACAGCCTGGACACAGCCCCTAGCCGTGATATATGGCCAATATACCACAGCTAAGGGCTGTTCTTATCCACGACGCATCGCGGAGTACAGCCTGGACACAGCCCCTAGCCGTGATATATGGCCAATATACCACAGCTAAGGGCTGTTCTTATCCACTATGCATCGCGGAGTACAGCCTGGACACAGCCCCTAGCCGTGATATATGGCCAATATACCACAGCTAAGGGCTGTTCTTATCCACTATGCATCGCGGAGTACAGCCTGGACACAGCCCCTAGCCGTGATATATGGCCAATATACCACAGCTAAGGGCTGTTCTTATCCACTATGCATCGCGGAGTACAGCCTGGACACAGCCCCTAGCCGTGATATATGGCCAATATACCACAGCTAAGGGCTGTTCTTATCCACGACGCATCGCGGAGTACAGCCTGGACACAGCCCCTAGCCGTGATATATGGCCAATATACCACAGCTAAGGGCTGTTCTTATCCACTACGCATCGCGTAGTACAGCCTGGACACAGCCCCTAGCCGTGATATATGGCCAATATACCACAGCTAAGGGCTGTTCTTATCCACTACGCATCGCGGAGTACAGCCTGGACACAGCCCCTAGCCGTGATATATGGCCAATATACCACAGCTAAGGGCTGTTCTTATCCACTATGCATCGCGGAGTACAGCCTGGACACAGCCCCTAGCCGTGATATATGGCCAATATACCACAGCTAAGGGCTGTTCTTATCCACGACGCATCGCGGAGTACAGCCTGGACACAGCCCCTAGCCGTGATATATGGCCAATATACCACAGCTAAGGGCTGTTCTTATCCACGACGCATCGCGGAGTACAGCCTGGACACAGCCCCTAGCCGTGATATATGGCCAATATACCACAGCTAAGGGCTGTTCTTATCCACTATGCATCGCGGAGTACAGCCTGGACACAGCCCCTAGCCGTGATATATGGCCAATATACCACAGCTAAGGGCTGTTCTTATCCACTACGCATCGCGGAGTACAGCCTGGACACAGCCCCTAGCCGTGATATATGGCCAATATACCACAGCTAAGGGCTGTTCTTATCCACTACGCATCGCGTAGTACAGCCTGGACACTGCCCTTAGCCGTGGTATATTGGCCACATACCACAAACCCCTGGGGTACTTTATTGCTATTATAAACTGGTTACCAATGGAATTAGAGCAGTAAAAGTACATGTTTTGTCATACCTGTGGTATACGGTCTGATATACAGGGTAGCCTAGTGGTTAGAGCGTTGGACTAGTAACCGAAAAATCCCGAGCTGACAAGGTACAAATCTGTCATTCTGCCCCTGAACAAGGCAGTTAACCCACTGTTCCTAGGCCATCATTGAAAATAAGAATTTGTTCTTAACTGACTTGCCTAGTTAAATAAAGGTAAAAAAATATATATATATCATAGCTGTCAGCCAATCGGCATTCAGGGCTCGAACCACCAGGTTTATAATTGAACTTATGTAAAGGTATTTGAATGTTTGGTTTGTGATACGCCGTGTGTAACATCCCATTTTTATAGTTTAATTCACTGCTTGAGTCATCTCTCTCTCCACAATGCTTTCCACACAGACCTAGCCCCGCCCCCTGTCACAGCTAGTTTGTATTTTCTTAGCAAATTGGGCCTAAATTGTGTTAGCCTCTAATCCTAATTGCTCTTTAGCTGGCTAGCTAGCTAATAAATGTACTGAATCAGAGCAAACGTAATTAGCTATACTGTCTGATAATACCAGTGATGGTGTAGACCTAAATCAGCATGTTGTCTAAATCAGAGGAATACGTGAAGCAAGAATATGTTAGCTACATGAAGTAGCTAAGAGAAAACATTAAATGTAGCCAAAGATTATATTGTCCCTTCGGAAACACTTATCAACACTTTGGTTCCTACCCTGTCACAATAACTCTTTCATTCATTGTCATGTCAAACAACACTGTATTATTATATTCTAGCTCTATAATTAGAATAATCATGATATTTCCATGATTCCAACGGTTCACCCAACCTTTTTTGCTCTAACTTGCAAGCCAAATCACAATTGGAACATTTGATTAAAAATAAGGCCTAGATTGTTTGCCCATATTGTTCAGCCCTACAGTACGTGGCAGTGTGGAAATGATCTCAAATGAGCCCAGGAAATGCAGAAATTGATGAAAATGCTGAATAAAACAATTAGAATGGAGAAAGACCCATTGAAATCACAAAACAGCACTCCGTTCAGCCCCCCCTTCTGAACCAACACTTTCATCTCCAGATGAATGCACTAACTGTAAGTCACTCTGGATAAGTGCTTCTGCTAATTGACTCAAATGTAAAAATGTTCAAATAAAGCACATTTACAACTTCTATTATTCAAAACCATAAAATACATTCATACCGTCCAATTTTTTAAAATGACCATGATATTACATTTTAGTCATATCGCCCATCCCTACTGTGTGTGTGTGTGTGTGTGTGTGTGTGTGTGTGTGTGTGTGTGTGTGTGTGTGTGTGTGTGTGTGTGTGTGTGTGTGTGTGTGTGTGTACAGATCAAGTACGGTACATGCATGTGCGTGATTGTCAAATGAGATCACTTGTTTAATGAGATGGAACCTCAGTCAGGTAGAATGGATTCACAAGCAAATGGATCAGGAGAGGTCAGGATCTCTGACACTATTGAATAATTCCCAATTGGCTGTTTGAACATCTTATAGCATCTCTCAATCATAAAACATACAGCACACTGCCTAGAGGCTTCAACTGATGCTTATTGATACATTTCTGAAACCCTTCTGCTCATTTGTGTCCACCCCTACCACCTAGAGCCAATGAATCAGGGCTTTAAGAGCTGTGAGTCTCTCTCCTCATCCAAACCAACAGAGATCTTAATCAACTTTATCACAGGCAGAATAGAGCAGGGAACTGTGCCAGAGACCACGGCTCATCTGAGCACTGCCGCAGCTAATTGGATTAGAATGCTGCAGTCGAACAGTCACACACACACACACGCACGCACGCACACACACACACACACACACACAAGCACGCGCTAACACCCGCACACACACACACACACACACACACACACACACACGCATCAAGTACTGTGTGCAGTGAGCGTCAATAACCTTGATACGTAATTGAAGTTGCTTGGTTTTAACACCCAGTATCTGAGCTCTTTGGAGAGGTGAAACTAATGTGGTTGTTTACCACTATGCTTCTGGTTCACTTGGATACCTGTCGGCTGGCCAACACTGAGAGGGTGTCAAATAAACCTGGTTAACAAGGAGAAGTTGAAATGTTCACATCCCACCTACTGTACATCTGACGTCAAAGTGTGTTTTCTATGTTACTGTGGCAAAACAGATTTAGATGATCAAAATCGTAGCTGATGCACTATTTAAGTTTACATTTAGGCTAAACTTTGAATCATCTTTTCCAAAGCCATGATTACTAATACATAATATACCCAGAGATGGCACATAAACGACTAGAAAATGCATTAAAGGTTGTTATTTTCATCCCACTCTGCCTCACAGACAGATTATTGTCAGTTGCCAATAGACATGGTGGGGAAATTGGATTTAGTGATGACTGTCTCAATTGAGCAGAAATGATTAATATGACTAAATCTTAGCGAGAGAGATGCTTGTCAACAAGCAGCCTGCTGGATGAAACCATGCAGTGATTAAATATCGCTTTCCCCTGCCATTCTTCATGGAGACTAGACAACACCACCACAGTGTTGAGCCGTCTCATTAGAAAGTAATAACTTGTCACTCTCATAGACCCCCCCCCCCCCCCACCACACTGCCATTCTTCATGGAGACTAGACAACACCACCACAGTGTTGAGCCGTCTCATTAGAAAAGTAATAACTTGTCACTCTCATAGACCCCCCCCCCACTGCCATTTAACAAGGTAACACATTTAATAGTCAGTTAAATGGGGTTAGTGTGCTATTTATCTGTGATGTGACAGATAGCTGTCCCTAATAGCGGTGGTCCTTGCCATGCGTGTGTAATAACATGATGATATTAAAACTAACTAGCTGGGCTCTGATGTGAGTCTGGTCTTACTGATGGTATTAAAACTAACTAGCTGGGCTCTGATGTGAGTCTGGTCTTACTGATGGTATTAAAACTAACTGTAGCTGGGCTCTGATGTGAGTCTGGTCTTACTGATGATATTAAAACTAACTGTAGCTGGGCTCTGATGTGAGTCTGGTCTTACTGATGATATTAAAACTAACTGTAGCTGGGCTCTGATGTGAGTCTGGTCTTACTGATGGTATTACAACTAACTGTAGCTGGGCTCTGATGTGAGTCTGGTCTTACTGATGATATTAAAACTAACTGTAGCTGGGCTCTGATGTGAGTCTGGTCTTGCTGATGGTATTAAAACTAACTAGCTGGGCTCTGATGTGAGTCTGGTCTTACTGATGGTATTAAAACTAACTGTAGCTGGGCTCTGATGTGAGTCTGGTCTTACTGATGGTATTAAAACTAACTGTAGCTGGGCTCTGATGTGAGTCTGGTCTTACTGATGGTATTAAAACCATCACCTCCACCCTACCTGACACCCTAGACCCACTCCAATTTGCTTACCGCCCAAATAGGTCCACAGACGATGCAATCTCAACCACACTGCACACTGCCCTAACCCATCTGGACAAGAGGAATACCTATGTGAGAATGCTGTTCATTGACTACAGCTCGGCATTCAACACCATAGTACCCTCCAAGCTCGTCATCAAGCTCGAGACCCTGGGTCTCGACCCCGCCCTGTGCAACTGGGTACTGGACTTCCTGACGGGCCGCCCCCAGGTGGTGAGGGTAGGCAACAACATCTCCTCCCCGCTGATCCTCAACACTGGGGCCCCACAAGGGTGCGTTCTGAGCCCTCTCCTGTACTCCCTGTTCACCCACGACTGCGTGGCCACGCACGCCTCCAACTCAATCATCAAGTTTGCGGACGACACAACAGTGGTAGGCTTGATTACCAACAACGACGAGACGGCCTACAGGGAGGAGGTGAGGGCCCTCGGAGTGTGGTGTCAGGAAAATAACCTCACACTCAACGTCAACAAAACTAAGGAGATGATTGTGGACTTCAGGAAACAGCAGAGGGAACACCCCCCTATCCACATCGATGGAACAGTAGTGGAGAGGGTAGCAAGTTTTAAGTTCCTCGGCATACACATCACAGACAAACTGAATTGGTCCACTCACACAGACAGCATTGTGAAGAAGGCGCAGCAGCGCCTCTTCAACCTCAGGAGGCTGAAGAAATTCGGCTTGTCACCAAAAGCACTCACAAACTTCTACAGATGCACAATCGAGAGCATCCTGGCGGGCTGTATCACCGCCTGGTACGGCAACTGCTCCGCCCTCAACCGTAAGGCTCTCCAGAGGGTAGTGAGGTCTGCACAACGCATCACCGGGGGCAAACTACCTGCCCTCCAGGACACCTACACCACCCGATGTCACAGGAAGGCCATAAAGATCATCAAGGACATCAACCACCCGAGCCACTGCCTGTTCACCCCGCTATCATCCAGAAGGCGAGGTCAGTACAGGTGCATCAAAGCTGGGACCGAGAGACTGAAAAACAGCTTCTATCTCAAGGCTATCAGACTGTTAAACAGCCACCACTAACATTGAGTGGCTGCTGCCAACACACTGACACTGACTCAACTCCAGCCACTTTAATAATGGGAATTGATGGGAAATGATGTAAATATATCACTAGCCACTTTAAACAATGCTACCTTATATAATGTTACTTACCCTACATTATTCATCTCATAGGCATACGTATATACTGTACTCTATATCATCGACTGTATCCTTATGTAATACATGTATCACTAGCCACTTTAACTATGCCACTTTGTTTACATACTCATCTCATATGTATATACTGTACTCGATACAATCTACTGTATCTGCCTATGCTGCTCTGTACCATCACTCATTCATATATCCTTATGTACATATTCTTTATCCCCTCACACTGTGTACAAGACAGTAGTTTTGGAATTGTTAGTTAGATTACTTGTTGGTTATTACTGCATTGTCGGAACTAGAAGCACAAGCATTTCGCTACACTCGCATTAACATCTGCTAACCATGTGTATGTGACAAATAACATTTAATTTGATTTGAAAACTAACTAGCTGGGCTCTGATGTGAGTCTGGTCTTACTGATGGTATTAAAACTAACTGTAGCTGGGCTCTGATGTGAGTCTGGTCTTACTGATGATATTAAAACTAACTGTAGCTGGGCTCTGATGTGAGTCTGGTCTTACTGATGATATTAAAACTAACTGTAGCTGGGCTCTGATGTGAGTCTGGTCTTACTGATGGTATTACAACTAACTGTAGCTGGGCTCTGATGTGAGTCTGGTCTTACTGATGATATTAAAACTAACTGTAGCTGGGCTCTGATGTGAGTCTGGTCTTGCTGATGGTATTAAAACTAACTAGCTGGGCTCTGATGTGAGTCTGGTCTTAGTGATGGTATTAAAACTAACTGTAGCTGGGCTCTGATGTGAGTCTGGTCTTACTGATGGTATTAAAACTAACTGTAGCTGGGCTCTGATGTGAGTCTGGTCTTACTGATGGTATTAAAACTAACTGTAGCTGGGCTCTGATGTGAGTCTGGTCTTACTGATGATATTAAAACTAACTGTAGCTGGGCTCTGATGTGAGTCTGGTCTTACTGATGATATTAAAACTAACTGTAGCTGGGCTCTGATGTGAGTCTGGTCTTACTGATGGTATTAAAACTAACTGTAGCTGGGCTCTGATGTGAGTCTGGTCTTACTGATGGTATTAAAACTAACTGTAGCTGGGCTCTGATGTGAGTCTGATCTTACTGATGGTATTAAAACTAACTAGCTGGGCTCTGATGTGAGTCTGGTCTTACTGATGATATTAAAACTAACTAGCTGGGCTCTGATGTGAGTCTGGTCTTACTGATGATATTAAAACTAACTGTAGCTGGGCTCTGATGTGAGTCTGGTCTTACTGATGGTATTAAAACTAACTGTAGCTGGGCTCTGATGTGAGTCTGATCTTGCTGATGGTATTAAAACTAACTAGCTGGGCTCTGATGTGAGTCTGGTCTTGCTGATGGTATTAAAACTAACTAGCTGGGCTCTGATGTGAGTCTGGTCTTACTGATGGTATTAAAACTAACTGTAGCTGGGCTCTGATGTGAGTCTGGTCTTACTGATGATATTAAAACTAACTGTAGCTGGGCTCTGATGTGAGTCTGATCTTGCTGATGATATTAAAACTAACTGTAGCTGGGCTCTGATGTGAGTCTGGTCTTACTGATGGTATTAAACTAACTGTAGCTGGGCTCTGATGTGAGTCTGGTCTTACTGATGATATTAAAACTAACTGTAGCTGGGCTCTGATGTGAGTCTGGTCTTACTGATGATATTAAAACTAACTGTAGCTGGGCTCTGATGTGAGTCTGGTCTTGCTGATGGTATTAAAACTAACTGTAGCTGGGCTCTGATGTGAGTCTGGTCTTGCTGATGATATTAAAACTAACTAGCTGGGCTCTGATGTGAGTCTGGTCTTACTGATGGTATTAAAACTAACTATCTGGGCTCTGATGTGAGTCTGGTCTTACTGATGATATTAAAACTAACTAGCTGGGCTCTGATGTGAGTCTGGTCTTACTGATGGTATTAAAACTAACTGTAGCTGGGCTCTGATGTGTGTCTGGTCTTACTGATGGTATTAAAACTAACTAGCTGGGCTCTGATGTGAGTCTGGTCTTACTGATGGTATTAAAACTAACTGTAGCTGGGCTCTGATGTGAGTCTGGTCTTACTGATGATATTAAACTAACTAGCTGGGCTCTGATGTGAGTCTGGTCTTACTGATGGTATTAAACTAACTGTAGCTGGGCTCTGATGTGAGTCGGGACTGATGCTCTGGTTTACATCTATGTGTCATACACTTTACTACAGGCCACGTCTGCCCTGGAGCTCTTTATCAATACATGTGTGGAGCAGTCCTTTAATGTTGTTTGGAGTTTTTGTTTTAGTGGATGCACTCTCTCTCTCGTGTGTGTGTGTGTGTGTGTGTGTGTGTGTGTGGGTGTGTGTGTGTGTGTGTGTGCACTGCTGGAGCTGGTGAGAAAGAGAAAACGATGCTCTACTGTGGGCTGACAGCTCAGTGGGGCTTTACGAAGCCTCTGCTTACAGGAGCAGAGAAAGTTGGCAGGGAATTAAGAGTTAGAGAGGAGAGACTGAGAGGCTGAGGTCAGAGAGAGAGACAGAACTTACTGTAGCACAGTGTCATATCTATCTCCTTTTCCCCCTCTCTCTTTTGCTCTGTGTGTCTCTCTCTTTCTTTTGCTCTGTCTCTCTCTCTCTCTCTCTCTCTCTCTCTCTCTCTCTCTCTCTCTCTCTCTCTCTCTCTCTCTCTCTCTCTCTCTCTCTCTCTGTTTTTTAGATATTCAGGCCACAGGTTGTGACTGAGGAGTTTCTCTTCAAATTTGGAGCACTGCTGGTAAGTCATTGAGACAGTGATGTGTAGTGGTATTGTCCCATGGCCTTCTGCACCCCTTATTTCTGATGTGCTTCCAGAGTCACATAACATCTATTGATGCCAGTGAGACCAGTTTGGGCAGTGCAATAGGTGAGTGAATGTCAGCTTGCTTTATCACTGGTTATTAGTAATACAGGTTTCATCTGGACAACTGGCCCATAAAGCCCAGACTGTTGGTGTAACCTGCTACTTGATTCCCAGGACAAGCAGGTTCAGAGGAGCTGATCAGGAACACTCTGTCAGCTGTGGAGGCCATCACCCAGCACCCAGCCCTGCTGACGCCCCATCACTGTCCTGTGAGTAGGGTCCTAGTCCCTAACCTCTTATCCCCTAGCCCCTAACCCCCTAGGTCCTAGCCCCTAGTCCCTAACCTCCTAGTCTCTGGCCCCTTAGCCCCTAACCCCCTAGTTCCTAACCTCTTAGCCCCTAACCCCTTAGACCCCTAGTCCCTGGCCCCTTAGCCTCAAACCCTTAGCACCTAACCTCTTAGCCCCTAGTCCCTAACCCCTTAGCCCCAAACCCTTAGCACCTAACCTCTTAGCCCCTAGTCCATAACCCCTTAGCCCCAAACCCTTAGCACCTAACCTCTTAGCCCCTAGTCCCTAACCCCTTAGCCCCTAACCCCCCTCGCCCCTTAGCCCCAACCCCTTAGCCCCTAACCTCTTAGACCTAGCCACTAACCCTCTAGCCCCTAATCCCCTGACCCCTTAGCCCTGACCCCTTAGCCCCAAACCCTTAGCACCTAACCTCTTAGCCCCTAGTCCCTAACCCCTTAGCCCCAAACCCTTAGCATCTAACCTCTTAGCCCCTAACCCCTTAGCCCCTAACCCCCCTGGCCCCTTAGCCCCAACCCCTTAGCCCCTAACCTCTTAGACCTAGTCACTAACCCTCTAGCCCCTAATCCCCTGACCCCTTAGCCCCTAACCTCTTAGCCCCTAGCCTCTTAGCCACTAGCCTCTTAGCCACTAGCCTCTTAACCCCTATCCCCCAACTCCTTTGCTCCTAGCCCCTAGTCCCTAACCTCTTAGCCCCTAACCTCTTAGCCTCTTAGCCCCTCTTCCCTAACCTCTTAACCCCTTAGACCCCTTAGCTTAGCTTAGGTTGACTTGGAGTAATCATGTATGGTGTTGGAGAGAGACTGTCAGGCCAGCAGACCATCAGTTGTGCTGTCTCAGGAGCTCCAGCAGAGTGCATCTGGGCTTTGGTCTGGTCTGAGGAGACTGTGGAATGAATATTGACCTACAGGAAGGAGCTGGGCTGAGTCCTAAATGGAGCGCTATTCCCTATATACTATTGGCCATGGTCAAAAGTAGTGCACTATAAAGGGGATAGGGTGCCATTTGGGACACTGGCAGGAAGTAATGAGTTGAAGAGGCTTGATGGTCCTGTGAAGAAGAAGAGCAGCTCCTCTCATACCGAGTAACATGTGAAGAAACTTGAATTACATGTCTGACACTAGTCATTAGATTCCGCTGAGCGTTGTCTGTCAGCAGTGCATGAGTACACACACAGTTTAATGTTTCCTTTTGTTCCCGAGTGGCGCAGTGGTCTAAGGCACTGCATCTCAGTGCAAGAGGCGTCACTACAGTCCCTGGTTCGAATCCAGGCTGCATCACATCCGGCTGGGATTTGGAGTCCCATAGGGCGGCGCACAATTGTCCCAGTGTCGTGAGGGTTTGGCCGGGGTAGGGAGTCATTGTAAATAAGAATTTGTTCTTTACTGACTTGCCTAGTCAAATAAAGGTTAAGTAAATTGTTGGAACAAGCTCTCTGCAGAGGTGAAACACAGCAATATCGGATCTAGTCATCTGTTTTTAGTTCTATCTATTTATACTCTTGACTGGCTGTTGCCTGATAGAAAAGCCTCTTCTGAGTCAGACAGACAGTTAAAACCCTTTGCACGGTGGAGGGAGAATATGTGCTGAATATAATGGGAAGCACAACAGTCTCTTTTGATGGATATATTCTAATAAACAACAAAGGTGCTCAATGGATCCATCCCTAATGGCACCCCAATCCCCTTATACAGTAGTGCACTGCTTTTGTCCAGGGTGCATAGAGCTCTGGTCGAGGGTAGTGCACTATATAGGGAATTAGGCTGCCATTTGGGACACATGCATCGAGACACAGTACATTCTTCATACCCACCTCAGGCTTCTTATTCTAATGTTGTCTCCTGTTTAGATTACATCCTCGTTGAATGTTTACTGTTGTTTCTACGGAAATTGTCCTCATCATAATAGACTAGAACAGAACAGAGCGTTTACTGTTGTTTCTATGGAAATCGTCCTCATCATAATAGACTAGAACAGAACAGAGCGTTTACTGTTGTTTCTATGGAAATCGTCCTCATCATAATAGACTAGAACAGAACAGAGCGTTTACTGTTGTTTCTATGGAAATCGTCCTCATCATAATAGACTAGAACAGAACAGAGCGTTTACTGTTGTTTCTATGGAAATCGTCCTCATCATAATAGACTAGAACAGAACAGAGCGTTTACTGTTGTTTCTATGGAAATCGTCCTCATCATAATAGACTAGAACAGAACAGAGCGTTTACTGTTTTTTCTATGGAAATCGTCCTCATCATAATAGACTAGAACAGAACAGAGCGTTTACTGTTATTTCTATGGAAATCGTCCTCATCATAATAGACTAGAACAGAACAGAGCGTTTACTGTTGTTTCTATGGAAATCGTCCTCATCATAATAGACTAGAACAGAACAGAGCGTTTACTGTTATTTCTATGGAAATCGTCCTCATCATAATAGACTAGAACAGAACAGAGCGTTTACTGTTGTTTCTATGGAAATCGTCCTCATCATAATAGACTAGAACAGAACAGAGCGTTTACTGTTGTTTCTATGGAAATCGTCCTCATCATAATAGACTAGAACAGAACAGAGCGTTTACTGTTTTTTCTATGGAAGGACAGGAGCAACATCATATTCACATAGAGATTGGGAGTGCTCACATCAGGTGTTTATGATGGAAGGACAGGAGCAACATCATATTCACATAGAGATTGGGAGTGCTCACATCAGGTGTTTATGATGGAAGGACAGGAGCAACATCATATTCACATAGAGATTGGGAGTGCTCACACAACTGCTCATTTCATTGCTCCTCGCTTTAATAGACGACATGTTTAAAAGAAAAGACATAATTTCTACATTTGCATGTGATGAATAAATGACTTGTTGGTGATGTATATCAGGAGTCAAATGGAAATACTGTCTTATATTAGGTTTAGGTGTTGTTTATTTGACGTTTGTTTTATTTATTTGTTGTTTTATTTTATGTTTGTTGTTTATTTTATGTATAAATATGTATTTTATCTCTTCAAGGTTGTTGATTGCATTCTTCCTCCACTGACTTCTCTTGCCTTCAGTAAAAATGGTAAGGAAACGTCTGGGTCATGTGCTCTCCATGCTTAACATCTAAGTACATAGATAGGCAGTCTGGAACGTGCCCATTCTGCAATGTTCCCTATCTAGCATGGCACACAGCAAGGCCCTTGGTCTAAAGTTAACCACATTTGTGTGTGTGTGTGTGTGTGTGTTACATGCTCTGTTTTGTGTTGTAGTGGAGTGGCGTATGGTCAGCTTGCGTGTTCTGTCAGAGATCACACTGCTGCTGCTGAGCCAAGAGGCCGTGGAGGAGGGAGAGAGGAGAGAGAGAGAGTGCAACTCTTCAACTGGCAGACTACTGACTCTCATTACAGAAGCCCTTCTTCCACAGTGAGTATGCTCTCTCCTGCATCTCTCTATCTCTCTCTCCTCTACCCTCTCTATCACTCTGCTCTTCTCTACATTTTCCCTCTCTCCTCCCCCCTCTTATCTCCCCTAACCTCTCTCCCTGCTCGCTCTCTCCGCTCTCCCCTATCCTCTCCCCCCTCTCTCTTATCTCCCCTACACTTTCTTTCATCTCTCCTCACCTCTCCCCACTCTCTCTCTGCTCTCCTCTACCCTCTCTCTCCGCTCTCTCCCTATCTCTCTCTGCTCTCCTTTACCCCTCTCTCCCTATCTCTCTCTGCTCTCCTTTACCCCTCTCTCTCTATCTCTCTCTGCTCTCCTCTACCCTCTCTCTCCGCTCTCTCCCTATCTCTCTCTGCTCTTCTTTACCCCTCTCTCTCTCTATCTCTCTCTGCTCTTCTTTACCCCTCTCTCTCTATCTCTCTCTGCTCTTCTTTACCCCTCTCTCTCTCTCTCTCTGCTCTTCTTTACCCCTCTCTCTCTCTCTATCTCTCTCTGCTCTTCTTTACCCCTCTCTCCCTATCTCTCTCTGCTCTTCTTTACCCCTCTCTCTCTATCTCTCTCTGCTCTTCTTTACCCCTCTCTCTCTATCTCTCTCTGCTCTTCTTTACCCCTCTCTCTCTATCTCTCTCTGCTCTTCTTTACCCCTCTCTCTCTATCTCTCTCTGCTCTTCTTTACCCCTCTCTCTCTATCTCTCTCTGCTCTCCTTTACCCCCCTCTCTCTATCTCTCTCTGCTCTCCTTTACCCCTCTCTCTCTCTCTCTGCTCTCCTTTACCCCTCTCTCTCTCTCTCTGCTCTCCTTTACCCCTCTCTCCCTATCTCTCTCTGCTCTCCTTTACCCCTCTCTCTCTATCTCTCTCTGCTCTCCTTTACCCCCCTCTCTCTATCTCTCTCTGCTCTCCTCTACCCTCTCTCTCCGCTCTCTCCCTATCTCTCTCTGCTCTCCTTTACCCCTCTCCCTATCTCTCTCTGCTCTCCTTTACCCCTCTCTCTCTATCTCTCTCTGCTCTCCTTTACCCCTCTCTCTCTCTGCTCTTCTTTACCCCTCTCTCTCTATCTCTCTCTGCTCTCCTTTACCCCTCTCTATCTCTCTCTGCTCTCCTTTACCTCTCTCTCTCTCTCTGCTCTCCTTTACCCCTCTCTCTCTCTCTCTGCTCTCCTTTACCCCTCTCTCTCTCTGCTCTCCTTTACCCCTCTCTATCTCTCTCTGCTCTCCTTTACCCCCCTCTCTCTCTCTCTGCTCTCCTTTACCCCTCTCTCTCTCTTCTCTCCTCTCCTCTACCCTCTCTCTCTACTCTCCTCTACTTTCACTCCTCTCTCTCTCTACTCTCCTCTACCCTCTCTCTCTACTCTCCTCTACTTTTACTCCTCTCTCTCTCTCTACTCTCCTCTACCCTCTCTCTCTACTCTCCTCTACTTTTACTCCTCTCTCTCTCTCTACTCTCCTCTACCCTCTCTCCTCTCTCTCTCTACTCTTCTCTACCCTCTCTCCCTACTCTCCTCTACCCTCTCTCCTCTCTCTCTCTCTACTCTCCTCTCTCTCTCTCCTCTCCTCTATCCTCTCTCTCTACTCTCCTCTACTTTCACTCCTCTCTCTCTCTCTCCTCTCCTCTACCCTCTCTCTCTACTCTCCTCTACCCTCTCTCCTCTCTCTCTCTACTCTTCTTTCTCTCTCTCTCTACTCTCCTCTACCCTCTCTCTCTCTACTTTCCTCTACCTTCTCTCTCTACTCTCCTCTACCCTCTCTCTCTCCTCTCCTCTACCGTCTCTCTCTACTCTCCTCTACCCTCTCTCTCTCTACTTTCCTCTACCTTCTCTCTCTACTCTCCTCTACCCTCTCTCTCTCCTCTCCTCTACCCTCTCTCTCCTCTCTCTCTACTCTCCTCTACCCTCTCTCTCCTCTCTCTCTACTCTCCTCTACCCTCTCTCTCTCCTCTCCTCTACCCTCTCTCTCTACTCTCCTCTACCCTCTCTCTCTACTCTCCTCTACCCTCTCTCTCTCTACTTTCCTCTACCTTCTCTCTCTCCTCTCCTCTACCCTCTCTCTCTACTCTCCTCTACCCTCTCTCCTCTCTCTCTCTACTCTCCTCTCTCCTCTACCCTCTCTCCTCTCTCTCTCTTCTCTCCTCTACCCTCTCTTCTCTCCTCTACCCTCTCCCCTCTCTCTCTACTCTCTCTCTACCCTCTCTCTCTCCTCTCCTCTACCTTATCTCCTCTCTCTACTCTTCTCTCTCTCTACTCTCCTCTCTCTCTCTACTCTCCTCTCTCTCCTCTCTCTCTACCCTCTCTCCTCTCTCTCTCTTTCCCCTCTCTCTACTCTCCTCTCTCTCTCTACTCTCCTCTCTCTCTCTACTCTCCTCTTTCTCCTCTCCTCTCTCTCTACTCTCCTCTCGTCTACCCTCTCCCTTTGTGCCTCCCTGTCTTCAGCTGCTTCTGCAGACTTCTCAACTTTAGCTCATTTAAAAGCTCTGATGACATGGATTAATTAATGACCAGAAACTGAGAGCCAGTCCAGCTCCACTGTTCATCTGGGCCTGGGTGTGTGGAGTGCAGTCAAAGTAGTGAACCTTCTTGTTTTGTTAACTTTATTTGGCCAGTTCCCTAGTGTATAAATAAACATTTCAAATAAACGTTTTAGATTTATTGAATTTATTTATGTTTTTTTCATTAGTTATTTAGATTTATTGAATTCAATATTTAAACCAGTGTGTGTTGGCCAGTTCTCTGCAGAGGATTTCTCGATAGTTAGTAAAACATCTATACACCGATCAACAAGCTGTTGAACTAACTAGACCCTAAACCTATCTGTAGGGACTACCGTAATAGCTATCCATATAAAGTGTGACTAATGCCTCTCCTATGTTGTACAGGTATGAATCTCTCCTGTTGGAGCCAGACCCAATCCCAGTCTACGCTCTCAAGCTACTGGTGGCCCTCACAGAACACAGCAGCCCCGTCAACAGGTAAAACCTTATAAACCAGCCTCCTGAGTGGCGCAGCGGTCTAAGTCACTGCTTTGCAGTGCTTGAGGTGTCATTATAGACCCGGGTTCGATCCCAGGCTGTGTCACAGCCGACTGTGACCGGGAGACCCATGAGGCGGTGCACTATTGGCCCAGCATCGTCCGGGTTAAGGGAAGGGTTTGGCCGGCCCGGGATTTCATTGTCGCATCGCGTTCTAGCGACTCCTTGTGGCGGGCTGGGAGCCTGAAAGCTGACTTTGAGCACCAGCTGGACGGTGTTTCCCCCGAAACATTGGTGCAACTGGCTTCCGGGTTAAGCGAGCAGTGTCAAGAAGCAGTGCAGCTTGGCAGGGTCGTGTTTCGGAGGACGCACGGCTCTCTAGGGGAGTTGCAGCGATGGGACAAGACTGGAACTACCAATTGGATATCACGATATTGAGGAGAACAAGGGGTAAAATAAAATAAATAACTTCTAAACCAGGGATCATCAACTAGATTCAGCCGTGGGCCGTTTTGTTTCTGGAGGATGGTCTGGAGGATGGTCTGGAGGATGGTCGGGGGTCCGGAACATAATTAAACCTTAAACCTTTCAAACCTTGTTTATATTTGTATATAATCACGTCTCTCTACTATGTGTGGGAATACTTGGAAACAGATTTCAAAATCAAAATTACTTGGAGCTGATTTCCTGGTGTTTTACAGTCTTTTATGTCCAACCATGGAACATATATATATATTTCCTGGTGTTTTCACAGTCTTTTATGTCCAACCATGGAACATATATATATATTTCCTGGTGTTTTACAGTCTTTTATGTCCAACCATGGAACATATATATATATTTCCTGGTGTTTTCACAGTCTTTTATCTCCAACCATGGAACATATATATATATATTTCCTGGTGTTTTCACAGTCTTTTATATCCAACCATGGAACATATATATATATTTCCTGGTGTTTTACAGTCTTTTATCTCCAACCATGGAACATATATATATATTTCCTGGTGTTTTTACAGTCTTTTATCTCCAACCATGGAACATATATATATATTTCCTGGTGTTTTCACAGTCTTTTATGTCCAACCATGGAACATATATATATATATATATATTTCCTGGTGTTTTTACAGTCTTTTATCTCCAACCATGGAACATATATATATATATTTCCTGGTGTTTTCACAGTCTTTTATGTCCAACCATGGAACATATATATATATTTCCTGGTGTTTTCACAGTCTTTTATCTCCAACCATGGAACATATATATATATTTCCTGGTGTTTTCACAGTCTTTTATCTCCAACCATGGAACATATATATATATTTCCTGGTGTTTTCACAGTCTTTTATCTCCAACCATGGAACATATATATATATTTCCTGGTGTTTTCACAGTCTTTTATCTCCAACCATGGAACATATATATATATTTCCTGGTGTTTTCACAGTCTTTTATATCCAACTATGGAACATATATATATATATATATTTCCTGGTGTTTTCACAGTCTTTTATCTCCAACCATGGAACATATATATATATTTCCTGGTGTTTTCACAGTCTTTTATCTCCAACCATGGAACATATATATATATTTCCTGGTGTTTTCACAGTCTTTTATGTCCAACCATGGAACATATATATATATTTCCTGGTGTTTTACAGTCTTTTATCTCCAACCATGGAACATATATATATATTTCCTGGTGTTTTCACAGTCTTTTATGTCCAACCATGGAACATATATATATATTTCCTGGTGTTTTTACAGTCTTTTATGTCCAACCATGGAACATATATATATATTTCCTGGTGTTTTCACAGTCTTTTATCTCCTACCATGGAACATATATATATATTTCCTGGTGTTTTCACAGTCTTTTATCTCCAACCATGGAACATATATATATATTTCCTGGTGTTTTACAGTCTTTTATCTCCAACCATGGAACATATATATATATTTCCTGGTGTTTTCACAGTCTTTTATATCCAACCATGGAACAATATATATATATTTCCTGGTGTTTTACAGTCTTTTATCTCCAACCATGGAACATATATATATATTTCCTGGTGTTTTCACAGTCTTTTATATCCAACCATGGAACAATATATATATATTTCCTGGTGTTTTACAGTCTTTTATCTCCAACCATGGAACATATATATATATATTTCCTGGTGTTTTCACAGTCTTTTATGTCCAACCATGGAACATATATATATATTTCCTGGTGTTTTACAGTCTTTTATCTCCAACCATGGAACATATATATATATATTTCCTGGTGTTTTCACAGTCTTTTATGTCCAACCATGGAACATATATATATATTTCCTGGTGTTTTCACAGTCTTTTATGTCCAACCATGGAACATATATATATATTTCCTGGTGTTTTTACAGTCTTTTATGTCCAACCATGGAACATATATATATATTTCCTGGTGTTTTACAGTCTTTTATATCCAACCATGGAACATATTTCCTGGTGTTTTACAGTCTTTTATCTCCAACCATGGAACATATATATATATTTCCTGGTGTTTTACAGTCTTTTATCTCCAACCATGGAACATATATATATATATTTCCTGGTGTTTTCACAGTCTTTTATCTCCAACCATGGAACATATATATATATTTCCTGGTGTTTTACAGTCTTTTATGTCCAACCATGGAACATATATATATATTTCCTGGTGTTTTTACAGTCTTTTATCTCCAACCATGGAACATATATATATATTTCCTGGTGTTTTCACAGTCTTTTATGTCCAACCATGGAACATATATATATATTTCCTGGTGTTTTCACAGTCTTTTATGTCCAACCATGGAACATATATATATATTTCCTGGTGTTTTCACAGTCTTTTATCTCCAACCATGGAACATATATATATATTTCCTGGTGTTTTTACAGTCTTTTATCTCCAACCATGGAACATATATATATATTTCCTGGTGTTTTCACAGTCTTTTATCTCCAACCATGGAACATATATATATATATATTTCCTGGTGTTTTTACAGTCTTTTATGTCCAACCATGGAACATATTTCCTGGTGTTTTCACAGTATTTTATGTCCAACCATGGAACATATATATTTTGTGCTCAGAACATTTTAGTTGCCAAATAAAAGCATTCGGCCCGCGGGTTGCCAGCTGGGGAACCCTGTTCTAAACCATCTCCAGATAGACAGACTAGGACTCTAACCAACACAATGTCATCTTGATGAAAACCAGAGAGTCTAACCAACACAGTGTCATCTTGAAGAAAACCAAAGAGTCTAACCAACACAGTGTCATCTTGATGAAAACCAGAGAGTCTAACCAACACAATGTCATCTTGAAGAAAACCAGAGAGTCTAACCAACACAGTGTCATCTTGATGAAAACCAGAGTCTAACCAACACAATGTCATCTTGATGAAAACCAGAGAGTCTAACCAACACAATGTCATCTTGATGAAAACCAGAGAGTCTAACCAACACAATGTCATCTTGATGAAAACCAGAGAGTCTAACCAACACAATGTCATCTTGAAGAAAACCAAAGAGTCTAACCAACACAATGTCATCTTGATGTTGCGATGGGGTTGCTATGGCATCTGTTATTACCCAGAGTTTATGGAGGTGAGTTGCGATGGGGTTGCTATGGCATCTGTTATTGTCTACCCAGAGTTTATGGAGGTGAGTTGCGATGGGGTTGCTGTGGCATCTGTTATTGTCTACCCAGAGTTTATGGAGGTGAGTTGCAATGGGGTTGCTATGGCATCTGTTATTGTCTACCCAGAGTTTATGGAGGTGAGTTGCGATGGGGTTGCTATGGCATCTGTTATTATCTACCTACAGTTTATGGAGGTGAGTTGCAATGGGGTTGCTATGGCATCTGTTATTGTCTACCCAGAGTTTATGGAGGTGAGTTGCGATGGGGTTGCTATGGCATCTGTTATTATCTACCTACAGTTTATGGAGGTGAGTTGCGATGGGGTTGCTATCGCATCTGTTATTATCTACCTACAGTTTATGGAGGTGAGTTGCGATGGGGTTGCTATGGCATCTGTTATTATCTACCTAGAGTTTATGGAGGTGAGTTGCGATGGGGTTGCTATGGCATCTGTTGTACACAACGCAACCTGAAGAGACAACACAGCATCTTGATTAACACTTGCATTTTTTTTCTGGTGTTGAATATTAAGTTAAGAAATTATTTCTGGGGGTTAAGAAATTATCAAATAAAAAAAGTTAATTGATCTCTCTCTTCTGTCTTTCTCTTTCTGTCTCTCTCCTCT
The DNA here is from genome assembly GCF_045791955.1 of Oncorhynchus clarkii lewisi. Lineage (NCBI taxonomy): Eukaryota > Metazoa > Chordata > Actinopteri > Salmoniformes > Salmonidae > Oncorhynchus > Oncorhynchus clarkii. The sequence continues at coordinate 9,597,635 of NC_092149.1, read as the reverse complement.
CCCTCTGTTTCTCTCTCTCAATTCAATTTCAATTTAAGGGGCCTTATTTGCATGGGAAACATATGTTTACATTGCCAAAGCAATTGAAATAGATAATAAACAAAAGTGAAATAAACAATAAAAACCTTACAGTAAACATCACACTCACAAAAGTTCCAACAGAATAAAGCCATTTCAAATGTCATTATGTCTATATAAAGTGTTGTAATGATGTACAAATAGTTAGTACAAAAGGGGAAATAAATTAACATAAATATGGGTTGTATTTACAATGGTGTTTGTTCTTCACTGGTTGCCCTTTTCTTGTGGCAACAGGTCACACATCTTGCTGTTGTGATGGCACACTGTGGTACATTAAGTAGGTAAAAAGTCTCTCTCTCCTTCCCTCCCTTGAAGCTGTAAACCATAAGCTGGTTTTGGACACATCAGATCATTCATGTAATTATTACTACCAGAGAAAATAAAATCACTAAGTCAATAATTGTATTGTTTATCAGCAGCCTAATACATAGTTTAATATGCTTGACCTTTTCGCAGCATCAGCATGTTGAGGGGTGTTCCAGAGTTGTGGCCTCATGTAGGGAGCAGTGTGGAGCTCAGGCCCAACACTGCACTGTTTCCCTAATAACACACTGTAGATCCCCCTCCTCCCTCTGTAGCTGCCTGCCTGCAGGGCACAAACTCACAGTGCATGGCACATCTAGAATTCAGCTCACACCACGTTTCCTTGGCTTGCCAGGGCCGTTCCACCCCTCCTCCGTTCAGTTATCTGAATCATAGGGGAAAGTAGAGCATAAATAAGTGCAAACTTAAACACATTTTAGAGAAATACTCACATAGAGACATTATTTAATTGCAGAAGTTGATGCATAAGCACACAGACACGAGGCATTGGCTTGTCCTTATTGAAAGAATGCTACACTGGTAATGTGATGTTAAAGAGATTCTCAGAGGTAGGACTTCCCTGATATGCTGCAACAGTAACACACTCACACACGCAAACACGGTCGTACGCAAGGTCACACACACACGCGCACACTCACACACACTGGGCTGAAGGAGAGGGAACCGTTCGCTGGGAAAGGAAAGTCATCGATTGATTGATGATTGGGTGTGTCCAAATAGGACCAGCCTACAGGAGAGGTGTGATGTCACCGCCATGTCGCTGCTGTTCAGGGGAGAACAGTGGAGCTGATAGAAGGAGAACAGAACAGGGTGGTTAACAGCTCCCGGGGGAGTTTTAAAGGAGTCTTTCACCAGCTGGTGGCAACACACACCTCAGCAGTATGTCTGTCATCCTGCTCAATGGCTTTCAGATCACACTGGACCTGGAGCACAAAGAGGAAGACGTAATGTCACTTTTCAAAAGGAAATCTGAGAATGTCCTTAACCAACCCGTCCACTCCCACCCCCTTTGAAGACTTTGTCTGGATCTCAAATGGAACTCTATTCCCTATATAGGGCACTATGTTAGAACAGGACCCATAGGGCTCTAGTCAAAAGTAGTGCTCTATGTAGGGAATAGGGTGACATTTGGGATGTACAGTATGTTGTAGGTTGCTATAGCTAGCTAGCTGCTGCAGTTGTATGAGATTCCTGCATAGTGTTTAGTATTAACCATGGATATTCCAGTGTTCATCAGAGAGCCAGACTGTCCTCTAACCTAATGGCAGGCAGCAGGCAGGCAGACAGGCCCTTTGTGTGCTTGGGATTAGTAAGGAATATTGATCTGTCACAGAGGAAAGGTCAGACTAAGCCTAAGTTAGGGACTGCGCTGCTTAGCAGAGGTGGGAACGTGATGTTACTGAACGATGCAGAAGAAGTCGTTAGAATGAATAAGATTTCACTCTGCTGTGTAATAAACTGTGAACACCACCACTGCACCATAGTAAGGCGATAGCAGTCTGTATACGAAGTAAGGTATTATATGGGTTTACCAATGAATAAAGCCGTGCAGGATGTTGAAATAGTTGAAGAGCAGTAGATGCCAGACTGGTCTGGTGATGGTAGTATACTGTATCTAAAGCATGTTGCCATTGTCTCCCTGATAGTTCCTCAAGCCCTCTCATCTGGGTGATCCTCATGAAACAAGGGTACTCTGTTCCCTACATAGTGCACTACTATGGACCAGGGGCATTTGGGAGCCGCTGTCTGTGATGAATTGAGAGCTGGTTTCTCTGTGTTTCTGTGCTGCCTGCCTGGTCGTTGAGAAGGTGATGATGGACACCAGCTGGGTGCGCTTACATAGTTTTATCTCCGATCTCCAACACATCCCAGACTGACTGCCATTTCTGTCAAGGCTCTGAACACAAGCCAGCCCCCACACCTCCCTCTGTCTATCTATCTGGCACTGAGAGAGCCAACTGAACTATTCAAATTGATGTCAGCAATCTGCTACACACTCCTGTTGGTTGTATTTCCCTTGTCTGAGACGAGCTATTACATTTACAATGAGAAATTAAATTGCATTTACCACTGCTTGATAAAGTCCTAAAAAAGTGCAGAGCTCTCTCCTTGATGGGTTCTGGCTTAAATTAGATTGCAAATTGGGACTTTAACAGGGCTTCATACAAGTATGTATTTCCCCCTCATTATCAGGTTTGATACAGAGTTCAAACTTTCCAATTATCTGAACCTTTGGCCGTTGTTGCCTTTGTGTGGGCTCAGTCAGTCTGCCTAGCTGTGCCCGCTTTAGCAAGTGAAGCAAAACCAGTTCTATCTGCCGGAACGCTTTTACACCCTGATTAGCAGGAATTTGAAAAATGCTTTTATCCCAGCGGAAGTCAGCCTCACAGCTACAGGAAGCCGGCATGCTACCGCTAATAAAAACCTGATCCTTTCTAATGAGCAGGTTAACGGAGGTTACACGCTGACTACATCAAGGCTACGCTCATTGTGGTATTATTATTTGATTTGACTGGAGTTGTGCTGATATCGTGCTATTGGTCAACGCGGTACAGTTGCCTGGTAGTCTGTGCATACACAATGAGTGATTGGTCAGTTGGATGAACAGACATGGGTGTTGTTTTGAATGTGTCGCAAATGGCAGCCTATCGTGCAATACTTTGGACCAGAGGCCTATGGGCCCTGTTCAAACGTAGTGCACTCTAAAAGGCACAGGGTGCCATTTTGGTCACAGCCATTGTGTTAAAAGCCTGGGATCCCCAGGTGTCCTCTCCTCCCTCCTTTCCTCTCCTCTGTCTGTCACCTGTGCTGCCTGCATGGAGACCTCTGCTCCTCTCTGCTGATTGGAGTGGACAGCAGAGTTGAGTGCGGTCAGAGGAATAGAGCAAAACCTCATCCCTGACTGTGTGTGTTCGTGGGCCTGTTCGTCTGTGCTTTCGTGTGTTTTTGTGTGTGCGTTCGTGTGTGTGTAATCAGCTCTGACAGCTGGTGTGTTTAAATGAGGAATGGGAGTGTTACCTCGTACTATCAGTGTCACTGGCCGGTCTGAAGAGCTGACTGGGCTTGAGCTGTGTTGGTTTGACATGGCTCAGTGGCAGGCAGCAGCTCTGTTCATTCAGCCTCAGCTTCTCCCTCTGACAGGCAGCAGAGATGACCTGCAGGACTGTCTGTGTCACACTCTCTGACAGTCAGGGGAGCCATGTGGAGGAAAGTGGATGGGAACAGTGCACAGTTAAGGATAGAGGCTGCCTCACAATGCTTCCAGAGTGAGGTTGGAAGATGTTTTACTGGCACTAATGTACACTATTACTGTACACTCCACATTTCAGACTTTAAATGATTACATCACTATATACAGTGCCTTCAGAAAGTATTCATACCTCTTGACTTCTCCCACATTTTGTGTTACAGCCGGATTTTAAAATGTATCACAATACCCCATAATTACAAAGTGCAAAGCCAGAATTTGTTCTTAACGGACTTGCCTACTTAAATAAAGGTTCAAAATATAAAATCTATATAAACATGTTTTTAGACATTTTAGCAAATTTATGGCAAATGAAATACAGATATCTAACTCCCCATCTAACTTAACAGAGCTTAAGTATTCACACCCCAGAGTCAATACTGTGTAGAAGCACCTTCGGTGGCGATTACGGTTACATTTTTTGTTGCAGATTTTCTCAAGCTCTGTTAAGTTAGATAAGGAGTTGCGGTGACCAGCAATCTTCAAGTCTTTCCACAGATTTTCAATGGAATTCAAGTCTGTGCTTTGGCTGGGCCACTCAAGGACTTTCACATTATAGTTCTGAAGCCATTCCAGTGTTGCTTTGGCTGTATGCTTGAGGTCCTGTTGGAACGTACATCTTCGCACCCAGTCTAAGGTCTTTTGCGCTCTGAAGTGGGTTCTCATCAAGGATTTGCCTGTATTTTGTTCCCTCTGTCCTTACCAGTCTCTCAGTCCCTGCCGCTGAAAAGCATCCTCATAGCATGATGCTGCCACCATGCTACACGGTAGGGATGGTGTTAGACGGGTGATGAACTGTGCATGATTTTCTCCATACATATCGCTTTGCATTCAGGCAAAAGAGTTACATTTTTGTCTCATCAGACCATAGAATATTTTGTCTTATGAGTTATGTGCCTTTTTACAGACTCCAGGTGTGCTGTCATGTGCCTTTTTCTTAGGAGTGGCTTCTGTTTGGCCACTCTCCCATAATGCCCAGATTGGTGAAGTGCTATAGAGACTGTTGTCCTTCTGGCAGGTTCTCCCGTCTCAGGCAAGGAACTCTGTTGTTCTGTCAGGGTGTTCATTGGGTTCTTGGTCACCTCCCTGATCAAGGTCCTTCTTGCCCTGTTGTTTGGTTGGACGGCCAGCTCTAGGCAGGGTCTGCGTAGTTCCAGCTTTTTTTACATCTCCCAATGATGGAGACCACTGTGTTCTTGGAAACTTAACACTCTAGAAATTGTTTCATACCCTTCCAGATATATGCCTCATCACAATTCTCTCTCGGAGAGGTACGGACTTTTCCTTGGTATAGTTTCTGCACTGTCAACTGTAGGACCTTGTATAGACAGGTGTGTTTCTTTCTAAATCATGGCCACAGGTGGACTCCAATCAAGTTGTAGTGGCATCTCAAGGATGATCAAAGGAAAGTGGATGCACCGGAGCTCAGTTTGGAGTGTCATAGCAGAGGGGTGTGAATAGTTATGGAAATGAGATATTTCTGTATTTCATTTACAATACCATTCGTCTGTACCTTTCAAAAAACATGTTTTCACTTTGTCATTATGGGGTATTGTGTAGATAGGTGAGAAAAAAATATATATTTAAAGGAATAATCCGCCCCCAGAAATAAAATCATGATACCTCTGTCAATTTGGTGAAAGCCTATGTTCTATCGCTGGGTAAAATAACAGATGTCCCCGTGATTTAACTTCTATCTGGTCCGTCTTTGAAAATCAGGAAATCGTGTAGGAGTGCGTCTTAACGACATCATTCTCGTCATAGGGGTTACCACACTATCAGATTTCATAACGCTTTTAAAACAATGACCTCTTCTCCAGATCGCCAAATCAGCCAATAGAACACATACATACATCTATATCCTCATGACAAAGTAGAGATTTTGCTTAGATGTACCCAATCTAAACAGTGTAACAAATTATTCAACTTCAAGTACCATGTTGCAATGCCCCCTGTGTGTGTGGGAAGCAGAGATATTACAGAAAGGAGGAGATAGGAATCCCACAGGGCAAGGAATGGAGAAACGCCCCACCCAACTGACTGTCGACCCATCTGCATTCACGTTGTCATGCTGCGTCACGCGGAGGCTAAACTAAACGTCACGCAATCCCTTCTCAAAGTCCGAGTATGAGTTATACGATATTAAAGAGAACAAGTTAATTATCTCACATCTTGGAAAAGATTTGCAATGTTGTACTTCTTGAAATTCGTGCTAATGTTCGGTTTTTGAGCAAGCGCCCAATTGACTCCCATTCACTTCTTGAAGGAGAGCTGTTCTTGTCCCAGAATCACCGAGAATGCACCACAAGGCCCATTGGCAACATATACAATAGGTGTTAATTCGATTCTAATGGCTCTTGCTCTGGGCAGAGACGAAATGCAAGTTGAACTCGGTGAGAGTGCAGTTTGTTAAGCCGATTTTACAGCTAGCTAGCTACTTCACATGCTGATATTGATGTTGGTATTGTTGTGCGTAGCTATGTTTTCTAGCTAGCTAACTAACTGGCCAGCCAGCCCAGAGAGAGAGCATTGCATTGAGGGTTTTGTAGTAGACTTGAGCTACAACAGATTTCCAAAAACAATTTTCACATGTTTCTACCAACCTTGTTATAATGACCAAATTATTATAACTTTGTTCCAAATAAAATATTGAAATATGAGTGTTATTTAACACTATTTAACACGTAATCATATGAGTTAGTGGTTTGGGCTGGATTATCCCTTTAATCCATGTTGAGTTCAGGCTGTAACACAACAACATGTGGAATAAGTCCAGGGGTGAGAATACTTCCTGAAGGCTCTGTGTACCTAATCTTAAAGCTAGAATCCTTCATGGAGACAATAACAAAGCGGTCACCAGCCTGTTTTGGGAAAAAGCTGAGGGATGGTCCTGGAGAAATATAACCAGACTAAATTCATAGACAGAGCTATGGATGCAAGGACTGACCATCCATGATATCACAATTATAGATTTCATCATTTCTTGAGGTTTATACGGTAATTATTAACATTTGCATTGTTTAAAAGAGAGAGAGAGAGAGAGAGAGAGAGAGAGAGAGAGAGAGAGAGAGAGAGAGAGAGAGAGAGAGAGAGAGAGAGAGAGAGAGAGAGAGAGAGAGAGAGAGAGAGAGAGAGAGAGAGAGAGAGAGAGAGAGAGAGAGAGAGAGAGAGAGAGAGAGAGAGAGAGAGAGAGAGAGAGAGAGAGCTTTTTAATATAGAAATCCAAATCCCTCCCAGCCAGGCAGCTGCTGGAGGATCTGTGGTAGTAGACCGACTGTGTTAAATGTCACCCACACATTGTGCCATTATTAAGGAAGCGTGACAGGTTGAATCAGAGCTGTACTCAGACACACTCTCAACTTCATCAGATTGTAAATAAGATCAGAAGGTTGTCTGCAGCCGTGGAGAATGTGGGCAGAGCGGATCTTATTATTTTGCCCTCCAGCCTAGCTGGGCAAATGCCACTTCATCCACGCAATCTGCGTCTACATGAAAATGAGTGTTTTTTTCCCCCTAACGTTAAGGACAGTCTAGATTCTGTATGGCACAGAGATGTATTGAAGTTGAGAAATGAGTTGTACTGTACATGCATACTATGTGATGCATTAGTTGTCATTAGCCCAAAACTTGTGTAGGATCGTGTTTAGAGAGCCATGGCTTTGACCCAGATAGTATCCACTGCTGTTGACATGGTTTCAGTTCAGTTATTCCTTCTCTATAATAAGTCTTCAACAGGCCTGTATCAGTATTACTGGCTGCCTTGACAGGAACGGATTTCGGTAGTTCAGTTTCTCTTAACGTGACAGTGATGCAGGGTGCTATGGATTTAGAATGATGTGGAACTGGGAATGCTAACCATGCAGGCTGGGGGTGAGACACTACCACCCTACAGATGGACCTGATTTGTCTTCAGATTTAATGGCTGAAAGCTATGTGAGTCATCACGACACAGGGAAAGACTTTTCGTTGGCTGGGCCCTCGATGTAGCCTAAGTTGAGCTATAATTTAATGTCACTTCGCACACAGGATGCCTTCAGTTCAATGTAGATGCGTCCCAATTGGCACCCTATCCCCTATATAGTGCTATATAGGGTGTAATTTGGGATGCAGGCTCGGCAATCTGTGAGGCTTGGAGAAGAAGCCTGGCTATTTACACTCCTCTGTCACCCCGTCAGGGAGATAAAGCTTGGCCATTCATCAGTTCTGGTTACACCTCTGTCTAGTCTACTCTATGGGGGTAAAGTGGAATTACGATCCAGGCCCTCTGCTCACCTTTAACTCTCCATATTTGTTCCTGTTTTGTTTTATGAGCACAATTTAATGTTAATGACGTGTCATCACTCAGGTTCACACGGAGATCGATGGGAGAGGGTTGTTTCTGAACTACAATAATGTAGGAGGTCAGGGAAGAGTGGAGGGAGAGGGGAGAGAGGAGGGAGAGAGGAAAGAGTGGAGGGAGAGAGGAAAGAGTGGAGGGAGAGAGGGAAGAGTGGAGGGAGAGAGGGAAGAGTGGAGGGAGAGAGGGAAGAGTGGAGGGAGAGAGGGAAGAGTGGAGGGAGAGAAGGAAGAGTGGAGGGAGAGAGGGAAGTGTGGAGGGAGAGAGGGAAGTGTGGAGGAAGAGAGGGAAGTGTGGAGGGAGAGATGGTGGTGTGGAGGGAGAGAGGGAAGTGTGGAGGGAGAGAGGGAAGGGTGGAGGGAGAGATGGAAGGGTGGAGGGGGAGAGGGAAGGGTGGAGGGAGAGAGGAGGGTGGAAGGAGAGAGGAAAGAGTGGAGGGAAGATTGGAGGGAAGATTGGAGGGAGATAGGGAAGGGTCGAGGGAGAGAGGAAAGGTGGATGGAGAGAGAAAAGGGTGGATGGAGAGAGGGAAGAGTGGAGGGAGAGAGGAAAGAGTGGAGGGAGAGAGGAAAGAGTGGAGGGAGAGAGGAAAGAGTGGAGGGAGAGAGGAAAGAGTGGAGGGAGAGGGTGAGAGGAGGGTGAGAGGGAAGAGTGGAGGGTGGAAGGATAGAGGAGAGGGGGAAGAATGGAGGAGAGAGGGAAGAGTGGAAGAGAAGAGAGGAAAGAGGAGGTGAGAGGGAAGGTGGTGGAGATATGGTTGGGGGAACAGTTTGTATCCCATATAAGTTTGTCTGTTATATAGTACACTGCATATATACATGTGTAGGATCTTAATTTGATCACTCTTTTGTTACAGAAATGTTCCTGCACCACAGGAAATGCAGATGAGCTTCGGGATTTACATACATTCAATGAAAGCCCACACTAACACACGGTTATATTAACAGTATTGCACTTTTCATGTAGCCTAATAACCTAACCACCAATCAAGCAACATTATAGATTAAACGTTAAAATTCTGTTGCTGCAATATTATTTTGCTGTGACAATTCAGGTCAAATTAAAATCCTACATCTGTAGGCAAACTAATGTAGGCCCCTACAACAAACTTGATATTGTGTAGTTAGTATGAAAGCAGATTGGACATCAACTCGGACTGGTCAATTTTTGTGTTGTCATCTGTATTTCATGTTTCAGTTTTCTCCTTTCTCAGTATGTTCAGGTTGCCTGCTGACTTCTATGTGACTTTCAACCTCAAGAGGATGTCTCTCTGGTTAATCACAGGCTTGTGTTGTCCCTCTGCACTTCATTGGGAGATTTACTCCTAGCGGCAGGGGTGTTTACTCTTATCTGGTGTTCTGCACAATGGCTTAGCTGCCTCACATAAGCTACACTACTTTACAAACATTTGATGGAATTCTCTTTGGAGGACTGAGGACACCATATATGGAAAACTGGGAAATAAATGTTTCCCAGCCGTGCAATACATCATTGTTATGTAAAAACTCCCTCTAATACGTTTTGTATGGGTGACCTCTAGTCTTGTTTAAATGTGTCTAGCCTGCCTGCCACAATGTTTTCTTCCTTTGAGCACCTCTATACACAAGCTGTAATTGGTTGTGAATCAAAAGGCTTAATCAATAAGGGAGCTGTGGAGAGTCATTTTCAATAAAGATGTACATTACTCCTGGGTGCCGAGGTGTCAGAAGGCTCCTTTCTCCCCGCAGAAGATTAGTCAGAGGTCCTTTTCTCACATGACTGATCTTAGAGCCGAGGCACGCTGCGGTGCCTTCACACAAACACACTGAAATACTCCCATACGTTCAGTAGGCCTCAGATTCAGAGGCAATGCATGGACCCTAATGAAGATGAAACGTCTCTCTGTGCTATGAAGGTACCTAAGCCTGCCTCTGTGTTTCTCTCACTCTCTTTCTCTCTCTTTGTCTCTCTCTCTTCTCCCCCCTCTCCATCTTTCTCTCTCTCTCTCCCTCTCCTCTCTCTCTCTCTTCTCCCCCCTCTCTCTCCCTCTCCTCTCTCTCTCTCTCCCTCCTCCACAGCCTGGTCAGAGACAGCAGGATCCTACCTGTTGTCTTTCAAGTCATGGCGGTAAGTTAAGAGTCCCACTTAAAATGCTGCTTTTTTTTCTTAATACTAAAATCTTATGTTCCTGGAAACTGCTTTGGTGTGCGGTTTTATTTATCACTTGTGTTTCCTGCCCGACTTTTCATTTCCAGGCTCAAGAAAAAAAGCTATCTCCTAAAAATATAAGTGGTTTGTCAAATTCCCACCTCCACTGGACTCTGAGTCTGTGTCTCTCTCCGTCTTTCAGACGGCCCGAGGTGGAAACTAGTGGAAAGGAATGTTAAGATGAAAGCCATATTACAAAGCACCTTGCTTCCTCCTCTCCCACCCCACCTGGCTGTTTTATTCTCTGTCGTGAAAATATATGAGTCCCATTGGGTGGAGAAAACTTTGGGCTATTGGAACATAATTCAAAGGCTGTGGGGGAATTCTGCTGGGCCAGACATTTTACCTCCCATCCACCCCACCCCCATCCCACAGTCTGCCTACTTCTCTCTCTCTGTCATTTCAGGCCGAGCCCATTTTGCACCAGCAGCGCTCGTTTGCCAGGGTTCTTTATTGATTTATTATTCAAATGAGTGTGCTGTGCGGTGGTGACCCATCACAGTACATTGTGTAATTGAGTGACGGAGGGAGCGGAACAGCCTTTTGAGGGGCTGTGCTTAATGGAGTGAGAATATGAAGTGGTCGTCGTCCCCCAGCTCCTACAACAGGTTACATATTCATCAGACCAGAACGCTTATTTCAGTAAACAGCCAATTCCCCCTTGACCTCAATCCACCAGTAACTGCTCTGCACTCTTTAATGAACTTATCGCTTGGGTGACTTCTCAGACAAGTTGCCACTGCATGTAAGAACACTTTGAGAAACATCACACAGACGCAATCAGTTAGCTGTTAGGTTGATTGTCCTTACGTGTTGTGTTGCTTTCCACGGGTCTCTTCTTCTATGTTTTGGAGGTGTAGTTGTGTTGCTTTCCACGGGTCTCTTCTATGTTTTGGAGGTGTAGTTGTGTTGCTTTCCACGGGTCTCTTCTATGTTTTGGAGGTATTGTTGTGTTGCTTTCCACGGGTCTCTTCTATGTTTTGGAGGTATAGTTGTGTTGCTTTCCACGGGTCTCTTCTATGTTTTGGAGGTATAGTTGTGTTGCTTTCCACGGGTCTCTTCTATGTTTTGGAGGTGTAGTTGTGTTGCTTTCCACGGGTCTCTTCTATGTTTTGGAGGTATAGTTGTGTTGCTTTCCACGGGTCTCTTCTATGTTTTGGAGGTATTGTTGTGTTGCTTTCCATGGGTCTCTTCTTCTATGTTTTGGAGGTATAGTTGTGTTGCTTTCCACAGGTCTCTTCTTCTATCTTTTGGAGGTATAGTTGTGTTGCTTTCCACGGGTCTCTTCTTCTATGTTTTGGAGGTATTGTTGTGTTGCTTTCCACGGGTCTCTTCTATGTTTTGGAGGTATAGTTGTGTTGCTTTCCACAGGTCTCTTCTTCTATGTTTTGGAGGTATAGTTGTGTTGCTTTCCACGGGTCTCTTCTATGTTTTGGAGGTGTAGTTGTGTTGCTTTCCACGGGTCTCTTCTATGTTTTGGAGGTATTGTTGTGTTGCTTTCCACGGGTCTCTTCTATGTTTTGGAGGTGTAGTTGTGTTGCTTTCCACGGGTCTCTTCTATGTTTTGGAGGTGTAGTTGTGTTGCTTTCCACGGGTCTCTTCTATGTTTTGGAGGTGTAGTTGTGTTGCTTTCCACAGGTCTCTTCTTCTATGTTTTGGAGGTGTAGTTGTGTTGCTTTCCACAGGTCTCTTCTATGTTTTGGAGGTGTAGTTGTGTTGCTTTCCACAGGTCTCTTCTTCTATGTTTTGGAGGTGTAGTTGCTTTCCACGGGTCTCTTCTTCTATGTTTTGGAGGTGTAGTTGCTTTCCACAGGTCTCTTCTTCTATGTTTTGGAGGTGTAGTTGCTTTCCACAGGTCTCTTCTTCTATGTTTTGGAGGTGTAGTTGTTTTGCTTTCCACGGGTCTCTTCTTCTATGTTTTGGAGGTGTAGTTGCTTTCCACGGGTCTCTTCTTCTATGTTTTGGAGGTGTAGTTGCTTTCCACAGGTCTCTTCTTCTATGTTTTGGAGGTGTAGTTGCTTTCCACAGGTCTCTTCTTCTATGTTTTGGAGGTGTAGTTGCTTTCCACGGGTCTCTTCTTCTATGTTTTGGAGGTGTAGTTGTTTTGCTTTCCACGGGTCTCTTCTTCTATGTTTTGGAGGTGTAGTTGCTTTCCACAGGTCTCTTCTTCTATGTTTTGGAGGTGTAGTTGCTTTCCACAGGTCTCTTCTTCTATGTTTTGGAGGTGTAGTTGCTTTCCACAGGTCTCTTCTTCTATGTTTTGGAGGTGTAGTTGCTTTCCACGGGTCTCTTCTTCTATGTTTTGGAGGTGTAGTTGTTTTGCTTTCCACGGGTCTCTTCTTCTATGTTTTGGAGGTGTAGTTGTTTTGCTTTCCATGGGTCTCTTCTTCTATGTTTTGGAGGTATAGGCCAGGCCTAACCATGATAGTACCAACTAGGACGTATGTAGACTTTATCACATGCATGTCATCATTACATTTAGAGGACCTAATGTTCTGAATTAGTGATTCAACGAATAAGTTCTGGAATGCGTTAGAAAAGCCTCCCTCCACACAGTTTAACACCATACAATGCAGTGTTACATACGCAGCCAATCAGGAAGGAGAGCCATTTAGTGTGCATTACCAGCCGATCAGTGTCATGCATGTCAACCACATAAACACTGCTCTATCCAATATAGACTCAGTCTGGACTCTATCACACACTAATCCTGCTCTCCTCTCCACCGTTGGAGGGTTCACCATTCATATAGTGCCTAGTTGTTACACCTACAGGACATACACTATGGCCAGTCCATTACAGGCTTTACAGATACATAGTGACAGGATTAAATCAGCTCTTCTCACTCTCACTTCACTGTAGTCACCATGTGTGTGTAGTGAGTGTACCAAATGGAAGCCTATTCCCTATATGGTGCACTGCTTTTGACATATGGGCCCTGGTCAAAAGTAGTGCACTACATAGGGAATAGGGTTCACTTTTGGGACGTATACCATACTTTTTTAACTTTACTCTGAACCACAATGGCTTGCCTTCTCCAATCCAATGGAAGCTGATATGCGGGTTTGGTCGGGATCGTATCAAATTGCTTTTTGGCGACACAGTTAGTGCAGACTGCAGTAGTAATAGCTGTCCACGTATTTACTTTTAAGGCCAGTTCAGCAGTTTCACGGACTGGCATTGATTCAGGCCAGAGACGGCATGAAAGTGGTCCACGGACGGAGCAGTAATGCACCTCACTAATGAGTGTGGCGAGGAAGACAGTGGTGACTGACAGTGGCATTGATTGAGTTTGGTCCAACATCAGCAGACTGATCCTTAAGCAAGTGTTTAGGGAGCTTGACTCTGGTTACAACAAGAGCCCCAAGTAACAATGCTAGGCTCTAGCCCTCCTTTCCTGCTGTCCTGAATCTAATGTCTGGAGACTGAAGCTCACGTCTAGTTTGTTGTGGCTGCTGCAATGCATCATGGTCTTTTACTGATGATCATGATTGATTGTGTTAAGGAGAATGCTTGAGACTTGAGACCCCTCAAATGTCCCTGTTTTAACAGCTTTGTTTTAAAGGTTAATGTTGGCATAGAAGTTAATGAACAAAGATGGTCGGTGGAGTGGACCCCCTCCCTGTTGCAGGATGGCTTTATCTCTGCCTTCCCCTGATTGTAGTGTCTCTGCCCCATATTCAATTTGATGTCATCTGACAGTGTAAATCTAATTGGAAGAAAATCCATTTTGCCTGTGTGTGTGGGGGGGGGAAGGTAGGTAGGAATGTACAGTCGGTGGACTCTGTATGAGTTTGTGAGCTTTAAGAGAGAAAGGAGAATCTAATAGAATCAGAGGTTTATACAGCTCTGATTGCAACATTGCTGGTATTAGGAGAATAGTTGCGCTCCCCCATTCTCATTAACAACAGCAGAGAAGAAAAGTCTGCATTGCGACAAATATTGATCTGGAGACCAAATTACAGCTTGAAAGAAAGTCAAATAGCAGACATAAACACTGTCTTTTGTTGTACTGCAAAGCTACTTTTCAGAGCTTGTTTTACACAGTAGGACACACTGAAGAAGAAGAATCCTTTTAATCCATTTTCCTTGCAGTCAACAGAAATCCATCGACTGCTTACCCCCTCGCAAAGACACACACACACCCACACACACACACACACACACACACACACACACACGTTTGAAGTTAGTTCAGAAGAGGCAGCCAAGCAGCTACATAGGAGTTTGAGGTTCTGGGATTGGGCCTGTGATAGTGAGGCTCCAGTCTAGTTCCATGTAAACCAACACAGAGAGACATACGTTGAGTTGAGAACTGAAGTGATTGTTGGTTCAGACTGTGAGGCCAGAGGCAACCAATGGTATGTTTGGGATTGTGATGATGAGATCTGAAGTTAGCATTATAGATGATGAGAGATCAAGTCAAGCTGCAGGCAGACAGCACAATTCCATGACACATCTGATAAGATACAGAAATGAGGACAAGCTTTTTCGGGAGGCGATAAAAAGTAGTTTTTCTTTCCGTCCTTATATTTTCAGTATGTTTCTATCCCAACTCTGTCATCTGTCAGAAAGGACGCAGCCACACAGTCATATACGTTTCTCCTCCATGTGTCTCCCTATTCATCCTTATCAAATCAAACCAGTCTTTGTGTTAAACAAAGTGTTTATAGGAAGTAGTGAGTCAATCAGTTGAGCCCATCAGGGTTTAGGTCTAGGCCCACACATGTATCTTCATTAAGGGCTGTTGATACCTGCATGACCCCTGCTCTTCTCAAGTGGCCTAGCAGAGAAAACAGGTGGAAAAGCGATGGTTCTGGGCCTTGAGATTCCATGGCTAATTTATCCAGGAGACTGAGGAGAATCCCTGAGCTACTGGCCCAACTCTGTGCTTCTCTCTCTGCTTCTCTCTGCCTTCCTGTCAGCCTGTAAACTGTGGAAGCCCCTTGAACAAAAATCGTCTGGGCCCTAATTATGGCTGCATTGATTTTCTCTGTGTGTGTGTGTGTGTGTGTGTGTGTGTGTGTGTGTGTGTGTGTTTTCACTCTGGCCTAGATTCCAGACATCCTAGCTCAGGCCTTCATTGCCTACCTACTTATTCTGTTCCTAATCCAACCCTGCTCACCAGATAATTACACAACCTTCACCAAGGCTCATCCCCTGCACCCTGCTCACCAGATAATTACACAACCTTCATCAAGGCTCACCAGATAATTACACAACCTTCATCAAGGCTCACCAGATAATTACACAACCTTCATCAAGGCTCACCAGATAATTACACAACCTTCACCAAGGCTCATCAGATAATTACACAACCTTCACCAAGGCTCACCAAATAATTACACAACCTTCACCAAGGCTCATCCCCTGCACCCTGCTCATCAGATAATTACACAACCTTCACCAAGGCTCATCCCCTGCACCCTGCTCACCAGATAATTACACAACCTTCACCAAGGCTCACCAGATAATTACACAACCTTCACCAAGGCTCACCAGATAATTACACAACCTTCACCAAGGCTCATCAGATAATTACACAACCTTCACCAAGGCTCACCAGATAATTACACAACCTTCACCAAGGCTCACCAGATAATTACACAACCTTCACCAAGGCTCATCCCCTGCACCCTGCTCACCAGATAATTACACAACCTTCACCAAGGCTCACCAGATAATTACACAACCTTCACCAAGGCTCACCAGATAATTACACAACCTTCACCAAGGCTCACCAGATAATTACACAACCTTCACCAAGGCTCATCCCCTGCACCCTGCTCACCAGATAATTACACAACCTTCACCAAGGCTCATCCCCTGCACCCTGCTCACCAGATAATTACACAACCTTCACCAAGGCTCACCAGATAATTACACAACCTTCACCAAGGCTCACCAGATAATTACACAACCTTCACCAAGGCTCACCAGATAATTACACAACCTTCACCAAGGCTCACCAGATAATTGCACAACCTTCATCAAGGCTCACCAGATAATTACACAACCTTCACCAAGGCTCATCCCCTGCACCCTGCTCATCAGATAATTACACAACCTTCACCAAGGCTCATCCCTTGCACCCTGCTCATCAGATAATTACACAACCTTCACCAAGGCTCATCCTCCCCACATCCCAAAGTAACCTCCACCTCCTCCATCTCCCTCCTCCAACTCTCACCAAGCTCCCCCATCTCCGTCCTCCCTCTCCCCAAGCTCCCCCATCTCCCTCCTCCAACTCACCAAGCTCCCCCATCTCCCTCCTCCCTCTCCCCAAGCTTCCCATCTCCCTCCTCCCTTTCCCCAAGCTCCCCCATCTCCCTCCTCCCTCTCCCCAAGCTCCCCCATCTCCCTCCTCCCGCTCCCCAAGCTCCCCCATCTCCCCCCTCCCTCTCCCCAAGCTGCCCTATCTCACTCCTCCCTCTCCCCAAGCTCCCCCATCTCCCTCTCCCCAAGCTCCCCCATCGCCCTCTCCCCAAGCTCCCCCATCTCCCTCCTCCCTCTCCCCAAGCTGCCCTTTCTCCCTCCTCCCTCTCCCCAAACCCCCCTGCTCCTCTGCTGTTCTTCATCTAGCCCTCAGCCCGGTCCTGAAGATGCTTCCCCTCTCAAAAGTTAAGATGCTAATGACTATTCTTCATTAAAGCTCAGCTATTTCTTCAGTCATCATCAGATCTAGGCCCTTAAGATGGCACACACAGGTGTATCTAGACCCTGTGAAAGGTATAATGTAAGCAGCAGATGATAATGTAGTCAATACAAATGCAGAATGTTAGCTACTGTATGCTTCAGTTTTCAGAATAAGACGTACTGTGGGTGCAGGGGACAGTAGTTGTGAAAACAAGAGTACTGCAGAAGCATTGCTAAGGCAGATTTGCTCAAATCCATCCCTAAGGCTCTCAATATTTGAGGATTGCCCTGAAAGACTGTGTGCTTCCATGTTTTTTTGCCCTTCCTTTCCCTCGCCCCCTATTCATTTCTCCTGTGTCTTTATTCCATGTTGTGTTCTCTCCAGGAGCACCAGGACAATATCCTGGGTGGAACCATGCAGAAGGCCATGGCTCTCCTCAGCAACCTGACTGGACAGAAAGACGTGGATCTACAACCCTTCTACCAACAAGGTACGGTGCACTGCCTCACACAAATGAATGCATTGTACCGTATCTAGGCCTAACAGTTTCCACCCCATTTACAAAGAACACCGTGCACAAGTCCCATGTGGTTCCATGTGACTTAGTTGGTAGAACATGAACTCTATCAGAAAGGTACAGTGACTGACATAAACACGTCTTTGATGGGTTAATGCAGCACTGTGTGTAATACAACACCCAACAGTTTCTCCATCATTGACAAAGACAATCATACACAGGTACAAAACAACCTGTGTTGATTCCTCTCCTGTGTTTTCAGTTACTGGAGTGTGTTTCCTTGCCAGTAACACCACCCCTTTACCTTCGGCTCAGACCGCTTATTGCATTGGGATCCTGTGGTGCTTTAAGCCGTGTGTGTGTGTGTTGTGTTTGTGGTGTGTGTGTGTTTCGTGTTAGCGTAGCAGGCAGGCTTTTGGTCTCCCAGCAGCAGCTGAGGAAGGAAGAATGAAAGCCTCTCCTCTTCTTCCTCCACTCTATCCATCAGCAGGCTGGGCTGTGTGTCCTGTTGTGGTACTCCTATCAGTTCATCTCCTCCTTGTCTGTCCACAGACGGCCCGCACCCACCCGTCTGCCTCTCTCTCTCTTTTTCTCGCTCTACACTCAGCACACATCTGACACAATCAGCCCAGCTGCCGAGCAGCCATTTGTCTACTCCTTTACCCGCTCGGCTCTCCTGCCTTGGCATGTTTTCCTTCTCTGCCATCGCTTTTCAATGCCCAGCTGGCTGCCCGCTGCAAAAACCAGGCGCTCCATAACACTCAATTATTGAATAATAGATTCATTTTGCTATGGCTGTACTGTGTTGACAGTTCTCATTAGCTAGTCGGCACAGTTAGCCCGTTAGCGCCACACGGTATCTCTCTCCCACCGCTGAGCGGCATGGAGCTGAGAGAGCCTGTCCTGTCAACCCTGTCGTGGTTCTGCATAAGCTCGGGGGAGTCATAGATTCACAGCCGGGCTTCAGATTCAACATGCACCTCCTAGGAGAAGGCAGGGGCACCTTGCAGATAGTAGGACTAATGAAATGCTCCTCCTAGGAGAAGGCAGGGGCACCTTGCAGATAGCAGGACTAATGAAATGCTCCTCCTAGGAGAAGGCAGGGGCACCTTGCAGATAGCAGGACTAATGAAATGCTCCTCCTAGGAGAAGACAGGGGCACCTTGCAGATAGCAGGACTAATGAAATGCTCCTCCTAGGAGAAGGCAGGGGCACCTTGCAGATAGCAGGACTAATGAAATGCTCCTCCTAGGAGAAGGCAGGGGCACCTTGCAGATAGCAGGACTAATTAAATGCTCCTCCTAGGAGAAGGCAGGGGCACCTTGCAGATAGCAGAATACTGTGGTAGTCATGCTGGTGAAGTGTGCCTTGAATTCTAGATACATCACAGACAGTGTCACCAGCAAAGCACCCCCACACCATCACACCTCCAAATGTGGACTCATCAGACCAAAGGACAGATTTCCACCGGTCTAATGTCCATTACTCATGTTTCTTGGCCCAAGCAAGTCTCTTCTTCTTATTGGTGTCCTTTAGTGGTGGTTTCTTTGCAGCAATTCAACCATGAAGGCCTGATTCATGCAGTCTCCTCTGAACAGTTGATGTTGTGATGTGTATGTTACTTGAACTCTATGAAGCATTTATTTGGGCTGCAATTTCTGAGGCTGGTAACTCTAATGAACTTATCCTCTGCAGCAGAGGTAACTCTGGGTCTTCCTTTCCTGTGGCGGTCCTCATGAGAGCCAGTTTCACCATAGTGCTTGATGGTTTTTGTGACTGCATTTGATGAAACTTTCAAAGTTCTTGAAATGTTTTGTATTGACTGACCTTCATGTCTTAAAGTAATGATGGGCTGTCATTTCTCTTTGCTTATTTTAGCTGTTATTGCCATAATATGGACTTGGTCTTTTACCAAATAAGGCTATCCTCTGTATACCAACACTACCTTGTCACAACACAACAGATTGGCTCAAATGCATTAAGAAGGAAAGAAATTCCACAAATTAACTTTTAACAAGGCACACCTGATAATTGAAATGCATTCCAGGTGACTACCTCATGAAACTTGTTGAGAGAATGCCAAGAGTGTTCAAAGCTGTCATCAAGGCAAAGGGTGGCTACTTTGAAGAATCTCAAATATAAAATATATTTGGATTACTTTTTTGATTACTACATGATTCCTTCCATATGTGTTATTTCATAGTTTTGATGTCTTCACTATTATTCTACAATGTAAAACATTGTACGAATAAAGAAAAACCCTTGAATGAGTAGGTGTGTGAAAATCTTTTGACTGGTACTGTGTGTGAGAATGCCCAAAAAATGAGGTCCCAGCCGCCACTCAAAGATTGTCATTGTCCCACAGTCGCTGGACTCTGGTGGCATCTCAAACACTTGGGGTCAAAATGTGGATATATTTTTGTCATTTGAGTAATGGAGACGGTGCTATACTATACTATACTATACTATACTATACTATATACTATACTATGTTGTCACCCATGTCTTATGTAACATGATGAGGTGTGGATACGCACAATACTATGTTGAATGAACCCATGTCTTATGTAACATGATGAGGTGTGGATACGCCCAATACTATGTTGAATGAGCCCATGTCTTATGTAACATGATGAGGTGTGGATACGCCCAATACTATGTTGAATGAGCCCATGTCTTATGCAACATGATGAGGTGTGGATACGCCGAATACTATGTTGAATGAGCCCATGTCTTATGCAACATGATGAGGTGTGGATACGCCCAATACTATGTTGCCTTATGTCATCAGGTAGCTTGTCACCCGTGTCTTGCTCCCATGCAGATTTTGTATTTGCCAAGGAAGGCGGATTAATATTCTGTATTATGTCGTATAATCTGGAGATTGTGCCCTTCAGATACGGGTTAAGATCTAAGCACCTCTCGACTGGACACTATGAGGGCTCGAGTGGAAATGAAGGGAAATGTTCTTTAGCAAAGCTGTGAGTTTGCAGGTACCTAAAAAAGTGGCTATTGGGAATATTATGGTCAACCCCCAGAGTATCGAATGAGACTAATGTGGTGTCAACAAATAGGTCACAAAAAAACACCAGACCATTCCTATGCCAGAACTGGAATGCCGTGTCAATCTGTGATGCTGGGAAGAGATGATTAGATGTTAATGGAGAGAAGCAGCTTGTTTAAGGCTAAAGTGATTACGGAATTGGGACCAGATCTTAAGGAATTTCTTGACAATGGGATTCAAAACATGGGTGCCAAGGTTCATGGGCAGTGGGGAGCACAGGAGAGAGACAGGAGAAGTTAGAAGACTTGACTGTAACTCCATGATGGCCCAAGTTGGACCATCCTTATTTTCAAATGTAGAAACCCAATAAACACATTTTATATATATTTGCTGACCAATAGTAGTGTAAAAAATTGGGAATGCGTCTCTCTAGATATACCTTTCTCATTTGTGGATTTGACTTATTCCAAATTAAGTTGGAAGTGCAGCTGTCCAGTTGTTTGAACATCAACTTTGGCAGAAAAATGGGAATCATTTGGAATAAGTACAAAAACATATGTGGTACAGTCATGTACCACATATGAAATGGGAAGAGACCTTATGAAATCCTGCTTAGTGCGCTCCAGGACTGTTTTGAAGTTGTTTCAACAGAGCCTTAAATGAGTGTGTGACCTTTAATCCCAAATAAGTAAAGACCTGATGCTCCACCTTAAATGGGAAATTGTCATACCCAATACTCAATACCTTCTGCTAACTGATTATTGGGGAGGAGCAGACTTGTTAGGTTGAACTTTTAACCAGATAATGTCCAAAACCTTGTAGCATGTCCAAGAGATGGGGTATAGACTCCACAGGGTTATAGATGTATAGAAGAAGATTGTCTGCATTTAAGGACACCTTGTGAGTTATGTTCCCCTTAATATTCCCTTAATCCTCTCCTCCGCACGCAGGCTGATAGCAAGAGGCTCACTAGCCATATCAAATAGGAAAGGGGATAAACAACAACCCTGCCTGGCCCCCCTGTGGAGAGGAAGTAGCTGGAGGTAACAGTGTTGGTGCGAACAGAAGCCACTGGGAATCTTAATCCAGGAAAGGAATGACGGGCCAAACCCAAATCTCTCTGTACTGTAAATTGATATTCCCTCTCAACCCGGTTGAAAGCCTTCTCATCATCAGGAGAGATGACGACCTCTGGCTGTTGAGTTGAGTGGACAGAATAGAGAACGTTAAATAGCTGCCGCATAATATAGAAAGATTGTCTACCTGAGATAAATCCGGTTTGGGCCGAGTCACTGTCTCTAAACGGCACAAGAGGACCTTAGTGAGAATTTTATAATCACAGCACAAGAGGCTTATAGGGAGGTATGAGCCACAGTCGAGGGGATTCTTGTCCTTTTTAAGCAAAACCAAAATAGTTGCCTGGGTAAGTGTCTGGGGCAGTTTCTGATTAGAAAGGATGTCATTGAGCTGAGGATAGGGGACAGTTTTGAGGGGACTGGTTTATAAAATTCAATAGGGAAGCCATCAGGCCCAGGAGCTTTACCGCTCTGCATGGACTGGATTGCCAGAGTAGCTTCCTCATCACTTATTTAGGCATCCCATGTTAGTTGGTTCATCAGAATTGAGACAGGGGGTGTCCAGAGTGTCTAGAAATGCATGTATACCAGATGTGTCAGGAAGAGCCTCTGACGAGTAAAGAGCAGAGTAGAGTTGCTTAAATTGATTGTTGATTTCTTTGGGAAGTTAAATCAGCTGCAACACAGATTTCAGGTTTGGTGCTGCTAGCAGCGGATTGTTGAAGCTGGTGAGATAACAAATTGCCAGCTTTCTCTCCTTGTTCATAAAATGTCTGCCTCGACTTAAACAGAAGCTGCTCCATTTGTCTAGTGGAAAGCTTGTCAAATTCCAATTTGGTGTAGCAGTCTCTCTTTGTAGAGTTCAGGAGTCGGAGAAGAGGCATATCTGTTGTCCACATCTAGAATGAGTTGAGATGGCTCCAATAAGCGTTTAGTGTGCTGTTGTCATACTCTGTGGGGGTCAGAGTCCGTGTCAGTGTCCGCTGAGCCCGATGCTTTAGTAGAGGCCTGCTCTTTTGTGACACGCGGCCGTTGTTGTTTCGACATTTCACAATGAAATGGACAAAAATTTCAAGAAGAAAATTGGGTTTGACTCCTAATAAAATGTTACTAAATTAACACGGTAGGGGAGGTGTTCGTGAAATATTAATAGTAAAATGTTCGCCCTTGTCACGACTTCCGCCGAAGTCGGTTCCTCTCCTTGTTCGTTCGGCGGGTCGACGTCACCGGTCTTCTAGCCATCGCTGATCCACCTTTCATTTTCCATTTGTTTTGTCTTGTTTTCCCACACACCTGGTTTACATTCCCTCATTACATGACGTGTATATAACCCTCTGTTCCCCCCATGTCTGTGTGGAATTGTTTGTTGTAAAGTGTTTGTGCATTTCTAACTGGTTTGCGGCGGGTTATTTTAACCCGTATTTTGTTGTTTCTGGGTGCAGTTTGTTTTGCCTAAATAAAGTGCTCCGGTTGTTACCTATGTCTGATCTCCTGCGCCTGACTTCGCTGCAGCCAGTGATGCACCTCTTACAGCCCTGGACAGGAGCACCAAGAAAACGTGTCTTCACATGTTGCTGCTCACCAGCGCCCCCTCACAAGTCACTGCTTTAATGTTAGCAGAAAACAACGGGGTGTTTTCCAGGGTCAACTCCAAGGTTCTTTGCACTCTGGGAGGGTGACACCGTGGAGATGTTAACCGTGATGCAGAGGTATTGGAGCGGGCAGGCCTTCCCCGGGAGGACGAGCAGCACAGTCTTGTCAAGGTTAAGCTTGAGGTGTTGGGCTGACATCCAAGCTGAGATGTCTGCCAGGCATGTAGAGATGCGTGCCGCCACCTGGGTGTCAGAAGGGGGGGAAGGAGAAGAGTAGTTGAGTGTCATCTGCATAGCAATGATAGGAGAGGCCATGTGCCGATATGATGGAGCCGAGTGTAGACTGGCAGAGAGATGCTGCTAACAGATGATGCTACTTAATCATGGATACTTCATCCTCTACTTAATCATGGATATGGAGATTATTCAATAAACACACGTTGCTATACATTGGTACAGTAAATTAGAGGAAGATGGCAGTGTGTGAGATGTTAATGTATTAGGTGAGTGAGAGGATTATCAGTGCAGAATGAATCTTTGTTTTGGCTCCACTTATACTGACTGAATGCTTCTGCTGCATAGTGACAATGTTGAATGGTTACTCATTATATTACTGTGGAGCAGCACAACATGTAGCACCTGCTCAGTGGAGAATGTATTCAGAATGCTATGGAAATGGGTTAGCTGTTAGCTACGGGAGAGTCTACCTTGTGGTGTGGTGGCGTTTTGCAGGTGTGTCAAACGGTTTGTACCTCTGTTTGTGTCAGTAACTGTATTTTGTCTGCATGTTGCATCATGCTGGAGCGCGGGGCTGGGGCCCTGTGAATTATAGGTGTGAGTGTCAGAAAGCTTTCAGGTCCCTGGCTGTAATTGCTACCTAGCAGAACAGGAAAGAGGAAACCCCTCAGTCTGTCAACAAAAGCCCCGCTCCCCGCCCCCCACCTCCCCCTGTCAACCAATAGGAATACCACTTCCACTCCGGGGCTCGACGTTCGTCCTTCAAAATAGGGGGCGACTTCCTCTCTTTCCTCCTTTACCCTTCTCATTACAGGAGGGTCACTAGCGAGTGACTTTATGAAGTCAGCATCATTATGCACCAATCAGGTCCTTTTCTGAGGAATGTGTTGACCCAGCACTAAATATAACCCTGGTAATTAGAGCTATCTCTAGCAGCTCTCCTCTCTCTGTCTCCGTCTCTGGCTGTGCTAGTGGCCCACTCCAGATCAGGCTCACGAAAACGCAGGCAGGGGAAAACTGGTATAATTGGCTTCTTTTAAGAGAGAGAGAGAGACCGAGAGACTGAGGGAGAGTGGACGAACGCGGCAGGGCCGGTTGTGTGTGAGAGAGAGAGACAGCCAGTGAGTGGATGAGATGAGTTTTCTAATTGGCCAGTGTGGAGATAAGGGACCCCTGGGAGTGCTGTGTAGTGCCGTGCGGAGCCATGCACGAGGAAGTAGAGTAGCAGCACAACAGCCTGCTTGTTGTGTTTTAGTACACTGAGTGTCTTTCCATGACACAGACTGACCAGATGAATCCAGGTGAAAGCTATGATCCCTTATTGATGCCACTTGTTAAATCCATTTCAATCAGTGTACATGAAGGGGAGGAGATGGTTTAAAGAAGGATTGATACATGGATTGTGTATGTGTGCCATTCAGAGGGTGAATGGGCAAGACAAAATATTTAAGTGCCTTTGAATGGAGTATGGTAGTACTTGCCAGGCGCACCGGTTTGAGTTTGTAAAGAACTGCAAAGCTGCTGGGTTTTTCATGCTCAACAGTTTCCCATGTGTATCAAGAATGGTCCACCACCCAAAGGACATCCAGCCAACTTGACAACTGTGGGAGGCATTGGAGTCAACATGGGCCAGTATCCCTGTGAAATGCTTTGGACACCTTGTAGAGTCCAGGCCCTGATGAATTGAGGCTGTTCAGAGTGCAAAAGAGGGTGCAACTCAATATTAGGAAGGTGTTCCTAATGTTTTATACTCTGTGTATATTGTATACAGTGCACAAAGTATCTGTTTCTCTGAGAGGTTTATTCAGACCTACAGTCAAGTATCTGTTTCTCTGAGGGGTTTATTCAGACCTACAGTCAAGTATCTGTTTCTCTGAGGGGTTTATTCAGACCTAGAGTCAAGTATCTGTTTCTCTGAGGGGTTTATTCAGACCTACAGTCAAGTATCTGTTTCTCTGAGGGGTTTATTCAGACCTACAGTCAAGTATCTGTTTCTCTGAGGGGTTTATTCAGACCTACAGTCAAGTATCTGTTTCTCTGAGGGGTTTATTCAGACCTACAGTCAAGTATCTGTTTCTCTGAGGGGTTTATTCAGACCTACAGTCAAGTATCTGTTTCTCTGAGGGGTTTATTCAGACCTACAGTCAAGTATCTGTTTCTCTGAGGGGTTTATTCAGACCTAGAGTCAAGTATCTGTTTCTCTGAGGGGTTTATTCAGACCTACAGTCATTTAATTGTCGAGAGCCATTCATCCTATTACGTTTCACTATGGCAACTGAAGCTTTCTGTTGAGATCTGGATAGCTTCCCTGAACTGTAAAGGACAATGTCCCGCCTGTCTGCTTTTCTGCCTGGTGTTTAGGCCATTCACCACAGTAATTATATTGTCTGTGGCATAATGCAAGGCATTGTGGAGATATTCATGAGTTATCTTCAGAAATGCAGAGTGAGAGAGAGAGAGAGAGAGAGTGAGTGAGAGAGAGAGAGAGAAAGAAAAACAGAAACACTGACAAATGTCTCCTTCCAAAAAGCCTGGAGTGGTAAACACAGATAAACAGTCTTGCTGCCTCAGGTCACCACACAGTCAAAACACAACACTTCCAGAAGAACCTTGTCATTCATGGAGAGGCTTGAATATAGCCACACACACACACACACACACACACACACGTGTACTCTACCCACACACAGACCTTTTCCTTCATTCTCTAGTGCGGCCTTTGTGTGTTTCTCAGCAGGCAGGCAGATAGCTATACGGACAGACAGACAGACAGGAAGACAGACAAACAAACCGATGGACAGGTAGGCAGGCAGAAGGGTTGTTGTCAGGTACTCTCATTAGCATGGTTATAACCACTCCCATTTCCAGGTAAAAGACACTCTTAAGGGCCTCCCGAGTGGCTCAGTGGTCTAAGGCACTGCATCGCAGTGCTAGCGGCGTCACTACAGACCCGGATTTGATCCCAGGCTGTGTCTCAGCCGGCTGCGACCGGGAGACCGATGAGGCGGCGCACAATTGGCCCAGCGTCGTCCAGGTTAGGGGAGGGTTTGGCCGGCCGGGATGTCCTTGTCCCATCGCTGTCTAGCGACTCCTGTGGTGGGCCAGGTGGAGTGCACTGTTATGAACCCCCTTTTCCCAGCAGTCTAGGGGGGAGGGAAACGAGACCCTAACATATCTCATGCAAATCACAACAGTGAAAAGGAACAGTGAGAACTAACAGAAATCCACAGACAACCTAAACCTACCATCAAACACTTTAGGTTTATTGTCAAACACACGGTAATGGGGTGTGGGGAAAAGGGGCTGAGCTGGACCCAAGGAAAGAAATAATAAATATCCCAAAACCCCTAAGCCAGTCTTACTGGGTAAAGAACTGCTAGCTAACTAACCACTAAAATACAGGGGGTGGTCCACCCAGTTCTAACTGGGGTATTTAGACAACGTTTTCCTATGGGTAATGTATGTCCAAGGTCGACTTGGCTGGTTATCCCCTTTTCCCACCAACCAACCAACCACGACACCACAGCAGTACATACTCACATGATAACAGACATTGTGAGATGTATCTGCAAAAACAAACTAAACTGTGGGGTATGAAAGAATATGTGGTCTTCAGAAAATCCATAGAGAGAAAACGAGAGAGAGAGAGACACTGGGAAAACAACTGACTGGGTTTTTAAACCAAGGGAAAGGGATGTGATTGGGTTAGGGAAACAGGAGGAGGTGTGTCTTCAGAATGATATGACTGATGACTGCCACCTGTTACTAGGACAGAGGACAAATACAAATACCCCCAGGATACCTGTATCCGTAACATGCACGCTGACACGGTCGCCAGGTGTACGGTGTTTCCTCCGACACATTGGTGCGGTGGCTTCCGGGTTAAGCAGGCATTGTGTCAAGAAGCAGTGCGGCTTGGCGGGTCGTGTTTCGGAGGACGCATGGCTCTCGACCTTCGCCTCTCCCGAGTCTGGGAGTTGCAGCGATGGGACAAGACTGTAACTACCAATTTGATATCGCATAATTGGGGAGAAAAAGGGGTAAAAAACAAACATACAAAACCAAAAACCACTCTTATTAAAGAAGAGTCTTCCTATAGGGAGAGGAGCGCTGTTGAAGACTGTTTTGTATTATTATTCATCATCAGGATATTATTCATCAGAATGGTTCTCCACAGTACATTGAATATGGACGCCACTCTCACTGGCCCTCTGTCCGTCTGTATGCCTTTCTCTGTCTCCTCTCGCTCACTCTCCTCCTCTCTCTCTATTTCACTCTCCCCCTTCTCTCTCTCTATTTCACCCTCTCTCCCTCTCTCTCTCTACTCCTTTCATCATTTCCTCTGAAGCAGCACTAATGCAGCCATCCTGCCGTAGCCAGTTTGTTGAGCAATCAGACAATATCTGCCCAACATTGAGTTCATTTTTCTGAGGCAAATCTATTCTGAATATATTTATGCCTAGTTCTTTTCTGGGGATTTTTGTACCGTCCTTCACATTTTTTTTATGTAAAACTGGGAGTTTTTTTGACTGCATGGTTTATTTTTGTCAGGTAATTTTTGTCAAGGTGAAATCTGCTGCTCATTGTATTCCAGATGACAGATAATGATGTATCATATTATCACTGTCATTCTCCCTTGGTAGATGTACCTATCTATTCAAAGCTGGATGGTTCCACTGAAGACTCAGGTGTTTATTGTGGAGAGAGCGTTGCTCTCAGATGGCAGCACAGGGTTCAACTACCTGCCCTGATCCGGGGTGACCGGTCAGACAGAGAAGAGCGCTCTTGAGAAACTGTCTGAAAAGGTTATTCTGTCTTTAAAGACGAAGGAGATTATTCATACGCTCTTAATATTTCAACAAGGCATGGCAAACAAAGCACTAGACAGGAGAAGGCAAAGGTTTTGTGTCAGTGGAAAGAGATTATATCTTTCTGTTGTAATTGGGATGGAGGAGAAGTGTGCAAAAAGCACCCAGTTCGCATTTACGTTTTTCTGTCATTATTAGTCTATTTTCTATCATAATATTGCTACCAATGGCAGCATCTTGCGGTTTATATATGATCTAATGTCCTGTATAGATCATACTGGAGGAAGTAGCCCATCAGTCAGAGAGAGCTACTCTCTGTGATGTATCATAAAGGGCCTTCTCTCAAGGCCTGAAACTGGTTCATGTACTTCATCAATGGAAGAGAAGTGCAACTTCATTTTAAGTAGAGTGAGTTGTATTGAGGCCTTGTAAAACACCAGCTTGTTCTTTAAAACTCTGTGTGGTGGAGCCATTGGTTCTTTGTTTATGTCCTCTGGGACCAGCTAAAGCCTCTTTATTGTGTTCCACATGGTACCCTATTCCCATAGGGCTCTGGTCAAAAGTTGTGCACTATATAGGGAATATGATGCTATTTGGGACACTGCCTTTGTTTGATCCTCTTCATCTTGTGTGTGTTGTGTTTTACTCAGGTCTTGTCATCCTTCATGCTGTGTGTGTTGTGTTTTACTCAGGTCTGGTCCTCCTTCATGCTGTGTGTGTTGTGTTTTACTCAGGTCTGGTCATCCTTCATGTTGTGTGTGTTGTGTTTTACTCAGGTCTGGTCATCCTTCATGCTGTGTGTGTTGTGTTTTACTCAGGTCTGGTCATCCTTCATGCTGTGTGTTGTGTTTTACTCAGGTCTGGTCATCCTTCATGTTGTGTGTGTTGTGTTTTACTCAGGTCTGGTCATCCTTCATGCTGTGTGTGTTGTGTTTTACTCAGGTCTGGTCATCCTTCATGCTGTGTGTTGTGTTTTACTCAGGTCTGGTCATCCTTCATGCTGTGTGTGTTGTGTTTTACTCAGGTCTGGTCATCCTTCATGCTGTGTGTGTTGTGTTTTTCTCAGGTCCGGTCATCCTTCATGCTGTGTGTGTTGTGTTATATTCAGGTCTGGTCATCCTTCATGCTGTGTGTGTTGTGTTTTACTCAGGTCTGGTCATCCTTCATGCTGTGTGTGTTGTGTTTTACTCAGGTCTGGTCATCCTTCATGCTGTGTGTGTTGTGTTTTACTCAGGTCTGGTCATCCTTCATGCTGTGTGTGTTGTGTTATATTCAGGTCTGGTCATCCTTCATGCTGTGTGTGTTGTGTTTTACTCAGGTCTGGTTATTCTTCATGCTGTGTGTGTTGTGTTTTACTCAGGTCTGGTGGAGGTGGTCTGCAGTGTCTTCAGCGAGGCAGCCATTCTGTACGTGGAGAGAGAGGAGAGGCCTGGGAGAAAGAATAGCCATGATCTCCTGTTGTCTCTACTGGACACTCTGCACAATGTACTGACCAGCACATCCAGAGTAGTGCGCATTGCACTCCAGGTATGCTAAACGTACAGTATGTAGGGCTGCACAATTACTACACTTCACATCGGAATCATGTGCAATATCCATGTCGCAAGAGATCCATATTGCATGCAATACCTTTAAGCGCCACTCAGCCGCCGTGTAACGTCTGTTTTCATCGTTTACTCTGTTTGTCGTCTCTCTCCCTTTCTCTTGGGGCTGCTTCCCACACATACCAAGCCCCGCCCCCTGTCACTCAAGCAGCACAGCTCCTCCTCCTTCCTGTTTAGAGTCGTTCTATGTTTGCACAGCTCCTCCTCCTTCCTGTTTAGAGTCGTTCTATGTTTGCACAGCTCCTCCTCCTTCCTGTTTAGAGTTGTTCTATGTTTGCACAGCTCCTCCTCCTTCCTGTTAGAGTCGTTCTATGTTTGCATGCTGCTCTGTTACCCCGTTCCGCTAGTGGAACCCCTCGCCAACAGCCAATGAAATTGCAGGGTGCCAAATACAAATCAACAGAAATCTCATAAATAATATTTCTCAAACATACAAGTATTAGGCACCATTTTAAAGATAACATTCTCGTTAATCCAGCCACAGTGTCTGATTTCAAAAATGCTTTACAGCTAAAGCTCCACAAACGATTATGTTTGGTCACCACCAAGCCACAGAAAAACCCAGCCATTTTTCCAGCCAAAGAGAGGAGTCACAAAAAGCACAAATAGAAATAAAATGAATCACTAACCTTTGATGATCTTCATCAGATGTCACTCATAGGACTTCATGTTACACAATACATGTATGTTTTGTTCGATAAAGTGGATATTTATACCAAAAAATCTAATTTCACATTGGCGCATTACGTTCAGTAGTTCTAAAACATGCGGTGATTGTGCAGAGAGCCACATGAATTCACAGAATAACTCATTATAAATGTTGATGAAAATTATAGTGTTATGCATGGAACTTTAGATACACTTCTCCTTAATGCAACCGCTGTGTCAGATTTCATTTTTTTTTACGTAAAAAGCATAATCTGAGAACGGCGCTCAGAGCCCAAACCAGCCAGAGCAATATCCGCCATGTTGGGTAGTCAACATTATTCATAAATAGCATTATAAATATTCACTTACCTTTGATGATCTTCATCAGAATGCACTCCCAGGAATCACAGTTCCACAATAAATTCTTGTTTTGTTCGATAATGTCCATCATTTATGTCCATTTATGTCCAATAGCTTCTTTTGTTAGGGCGTTTGGTAAACAAATCCAAAAGCGCCATCTGGTCCAGTCGGACAAAACGTTCAAAAAGTTATATTACAGGTCGAATAAACTTGTCAAACTAAGTATAGAATCAATTTTTAGGATGTTTTTATCATAAAAGTTCAATAATGCTCCAACCGGAGAATTCCATTGTCTGTAGAAAATCCATGGAACGAGAGCTAACTCTCGTGACCGTGCGTCATAAGGCTATGACACTACACTCTGCCCGACCACTGACTCAAAGAGCTCTCATCCGGTCCCATTTCACAGTAGAAGCCTCATTCAAGTTTCTAAAGATGGTTGACATCTAGTGGAAGCCTTAGGAAGTGCGTCTTGACCCATATCCCACTGTCTATTCGATAAGGCTGAGTTCAAAAACTACACACCTCAGATTTCCCACTTCCTGTTTGGATTTTTTCTCAGGTTTTTGCCTGCCATATGAGTTCTGTTATACTCACAAACATCATTCAAACAGTTTTAGAAACTTCAGAGTGTTTTCTATCCAATGCTAATAATACTATGCATATATTAGCATCTGAGTAGGAGGCAGTTCACTCTGGGCACGCTATTCATCCAAAAGTGAAAATGCTACCCCCTATCCCAAAGAAGTTAATATAAATCATTCTATTTCTATGATTCCAACAGTTCACTCAGGGGTTTTGGTGTATATCGCATGTCAAATCGCAATATTTGGTAAGAAAATCGCAATTTTATTTTTGTCCCATATCGTGCAACCCTACCTGTATCCATAATCTCTTTTAGAACAGGCCGGTGAAGGGGAGGTTGTGTGTGTGTGTGTGTGTGTGTGTGTGTGTGTGTGTGTGTGTGTGTGTGTGTGTGTGTGTGTGTGTGTGTGTGTGTGTGTGTGTGTGTGTGTGTGTGTGTGTGTGTGTATTTGTATTTGTATTTATTAGGGATCCCCTTTAGTCAACACTTCTTACAAAAACAAGTAGTGATGAAGTCTATATCTCCTCCACTTTGAGCCATGAGAGATTGACATGCATATCATTGTTGGCTCCCTATGTATTTTTAAGGGCCAGCCGTGCTGCCCTGTTCTGAGCCAATTGTAATTTTCCTAAGTCCCTCTTTGTGCCACCTGACCACACGACTGAACAGTAGTCCAGGCACGACAAGTCTAGGGCCTGTAGGACCTGCCTTGTTGATAGTGCTGATAAGAAGGCAGAGCAGCACTTTATTATGGACAGACTTCTCCCCATCTTAGCTACTGTTGTATCAATATGTTTTGACCATGACAGTTAACTTGCTCAATTTCTACATTATTAATTACAAGATTTAGTTGAGGTTTAGTGAATGATTTGTCCCAAAAACAATGCTTTTAGTTTTTGAAATATTTAGGATTAACTTATTACTTTCCACCCATTCTGAAACTAACTGCAGCTCTTTAAGTGTTGCAATCATTTCAGTTGCTGTAGTAGCTGACGTGTATAATGTTGCCAGTGGCATGTCATTAGTAAAGAATGAAAAGGTAAGGGGCCTAGACAGCTGCCCTGGGGAATTCCTGATTCTACGTGTCTGTGCGTGTGTGCATGCGTGCATGCGTTGGCGGAGGGCTTGAGTGTGTGTAGGGCACTCAATGTCCACCTATCACATCTAGGTGACTCAGTGAGGAAGTAGCTATATTTTGCAGGTCAGCCACCAGGGGGAGACTCGTCAAGGCCTGGTGACAGACAGAGTATACATCACGAGGCAATGGCTCCATCTGCTGGACGTGCCAGGTCTTGACGGGCTCTCCAGCCAGGACTAATTGGGGCAGATTGGGAATTGGTGAGTAATCAAGGACTGATTGCTCACCAGCTGTACAAGTCGCATAAAGCTGCCAGAAGGGCAGCACACAAGGGAGAGACTGGGGAAGGAAAGGACTCACCACGAATCAACTGCACCCATGGTCCCGGTGAAGGTTGTCTCTTGAAGACAGCCCCACTGCTGTGTACCCCAAACCGACAGTCGGCAGGGCCAAGAGACCGCAAACCCGTGGAGAGACGGTTGGTGTAGGGCCGACCCGCCACCGACGACCCCAGGTAGACGGAGACCAAAGAAGGTGTTTTGAGTGTGGCGCCCGGGGGCACACTGCCTGGAATTGCCCGGCTCGAGAGGACTCCGGAAATATGGTTACCCTCGTAACCACGAGCCTGCTGTACCAGGATACTGAATGTGGCAGGGAGATGTCCATTTCCTGTGTTCACGGGGACACAAAGCGGTATCTAACCGTTTGAGCCAACATCGTGACGCCACAAGGGAACTGCCAGATGATGGTGGGTGCAATAACAGAGTTGCCGGTACCTCTCCTACTGGGACAAGATTGTCCACTGTTTGCGGCCCTGTGGGGGCATGAGCTGAGGAAGAAGGTACGAGCCGGCCGAAGACGAGAGCAAGGACGACCTATCGCCTGTGCGGCCTGGGAGCAAACGGTTGATCAACCTATATCTACGGGTCCGGAGTCGGAGTGGGTGCCAGAACCCAACCCACAGGAGGAAGAGCCCAGCCTCCCCCTCCTCGATTTCGAGGGGCCAGTCGAGACACCCCCTGGGGGCCAACTGAGGGGACAATTCGGGACGGCCCAGTGGGAGGATCCTAACTTGAAAGCCGCCGCAGCCCAAGTGATAGCGGTGGATGGACAGCTACTTTCGGGGGTGAGTGACTGGCGATACCCCCATTTCCAAATCAAGAATAACCTTTTGTATCAGGTGTCACGCCAACAGGGGGAACTTCGAGAGGTTTTGTTGCTGCCCCGACGGTACGTGGGAACTGTTCTTCAGCTAGCCCACACCCACCTGTTGGGGGCGCACCTGGGAATGGAGAAGACCCGGGAACGGATCGCCGCACGGTTCCACTGGCCTGGGATGAGGAGGGCCGTGGAAGATTACTGCCGCAGCTGCCCAGAGTGTCAAATGACTGCCCCAAAGGCACACTTCCGAAACTCACTGGTCCCCCTACCGATCATCGGGGTGCCCTTTGAACGCATCGCCATGGACAGAGTGGGACCCCTGGTAAAAACAGCACGAGGACACCGGTACATCCTGGTAATAGTGGACTATGACACCCGGTATCCTGAGGCCATTCCCCTACGGGCGGTATCCAAGGGAATCGCCCGGTAGCTGTTCTACCTCTTTAGCTGGGTGGGCATCCCGAACGGGATCCTGACAGACCAAGGTACTGAGTTTATGTCCCGCCTAATGAAAGATTTGTGTGCTCTCCTGCAGATCAAGCGGATCCGGACCGCCATCTTCCACCCGCACACGGATGGGCTCGTTGAGCGGTTCAATTAAAAGGACGGGAAGAACTGGGACCAGCTACTACCCCACCTAATGTTCTCAATCCGAGAAGTACCCCAGTACACTGGATTTTCCCCTTTCGAACTCCTCTACAGGAGGAGGCCGCGAGGCCTACTGGACCTCGCCAAGGAGATGTGGGAACCCCAACTGACCCCCTTGGTAGAGCACGTGGAGACGATGAGGGAGCGGATGACAGCCATATGGCCAGTCGTGAGGGAACATATGGAGAAGGCCCAATGCGCCCAAACCCAGGTCTACAATCAGAGAGTCCAGCCCCGAGAATTCCAGGTGGGAGACAGGGTATTGGTCTTAATCCCAACGGTCGAAAGTAAGTTCCTGGCAACATGGCACGGGCCATACGAGGTGAGCGAGAAGCTGTCAATTGCCGCGTACGGCAGCCGTGGAGGCGGAAACCCCAACAGATTTACCACGTGAACCTGTTGAAGAAGTGGCACGAGAGGACAGCCTTGCCGTGTTATGGTCGAGACCCAGGACGCCAACGGTACCAGTGGTGGGCCCGAGCAATGAGGACCTCGACCCAGCCCAGAAGCAAGAGCTCAGGGAGCTCGTCGATCGGAACACGGCGGTGTTCTCCGAAATGCCAGGCCGCACGACCCTCATTGAACACCACATCCGTACCCGGACCAGGGAAACGGTACGAAAGAGGCCATATCGGATTCTGGAGGCCCTAAGGAAGGGCGTTTAAAAGGAAGTGGAGGCTATGCTGAGGATGGGGGTCGTTGAAGAGTCTCACAGTGCATGGTGCAGCCCCATTGTGTTGGTGCCCAAACCGGACGGTAGCCTGCGCTTCTGTAATGATTCCCCGGGGTGTGAACGACATAAGCTTGTTCGACACCTACCCCATGCCGAGGGTGGACGAGCTCATCGACCGATTGAGAAAGGCCCGGTACATCAGCACCCTTGACCTGACCAAAGGATATTGGCAGGTACCATTGGCAGCCTGGGGTTATCCCCAACTTTGCGGC
Organism: Oncorhynchus clarkii lewisi; assembly: GCF_045791955.1. NCBI lineage: Eukaryota > Metazoa > Chordata > Actinopteri > Salmoniformes > Salmonidae > Oncorhynchus > Oncorhynchus clarkii. Next base: position 9,562,559 of record NC_092149.1, on the reverse strand, counting down.
TATAGCTTCCCCCATCACCGATCTAACCAGGGCCCACCTCCCGAAAACAGTGAAATGGACGGACGAGACAGAAGTGGCGTTCAGCCACCTGAAATAAGCGCTGGTCTCCCATCCGATTCTCATAACGCCCGATTTCCATGTGCCGATGTGGAGGAGCACCCCATCATGTACATCAGCCGAAAGCTGATACCTAGAGAAAAAAAAGTACTGGAAAAAGTAATGGACCATGCTTCCCTGGTCTGGACGGCCAGGGGAAAGGACACAAACGATCGGGTCACCAGGTGGTTCTTGTCCCTTCAACTCTTCTCTTTTTCTGTTGTGCACAGGTCAGGGGCGAAGCATGGAAACGCGGATGACCTATCGAGAAGGGAGACATACGTCGCACTGATGACAGTCCCCTCCCCGACAGAGCTAAGGGGGGGGGGGGGGGGGGTGCTGGACGTGCCAGGTCTCGACGGGCTCTCCGGCCAGGACTAATTGGGGCTGATTGGGGATTGGTGAGAAATCAAGGGCTGATTGCTCACCACCTGTACAAGTCGCATAACGTTGCCAGAAGGGCAGCACACAAGGGAGGGACTGGGGAAGGAAAGGACTCCCGTATAGTTGGGGACGGTACCAGAGGTAACAGGAGGGAGTTCCGTTTTTGATCCCCACAGGATACAGCAAGACCCGAAGCCCAGTAGACGGTATTCCAGAGAGGGTCTCTTGGGGGAGACCTATTATTTTCTATTGGACTTTTATTTTAATAAACACCTTTGAAACTTAGCTAATCCTACTCTGTCAGTGTCTGATCTGGGTAAACGTTTTGACCCAACCCACTGGCCTGCCACAATTTACAGTACCAGTCAAAAGTTTGGACACACCTACTCATTCTAGGGTTTTTCTTTATTTTTACTATTTTCTACATTGTAGAATAATTGTGAAGACATCAACACTATGAAATAACACATATGGAATCATGTAGTAACCAAAAAAGTCTTCAACAAATCTAAATATATTTTAGATTCTTCAAAGTAGTCACCCTTTGCCTTGATGACAGATTTGCACACTCTTGGCATTCTCTCAACCAGATTCACCTGGAATGCTTTTCCAACTGTTTTGAAGGAGTTCCCACATATGCTGAACACTTGTTGGCTGTTTTCCTTCACTCTGCGTCCAACTCATCCCAAACCATCTCAATTGGGTTGAGGTCGGGTGATTGTAGAGGCCAGGTCATCTGATGCAGCACTTCAAATCAAATCTAATTGTATTTGTCACATGCGCCGAATACAACAAGTTTAGACTTTACAGTGAAATGCTCACTTACAAGCCCTTAACCAACAGTGCAGTTCAAGAAGAACATTTTTACGATGAAGACAAAAATAAAAAGTAATAATAAAAGTAACACAATAAGTATAACAGTAACGAGGCTATATACAGGGGGCACCGGTACTGAGTCAGTGTGCGGGGGTACAAGCTAGTTGAGGTAATCTGTACATGTAGGTGGGGGGGAAGTGACTATGCATAGGTAACAAGCAAACGGTGAGTGTACAAAAGGGAGGGGGGGTCAATGTAAATTGTCCGGTGGCGATTTTAGGAGTTGTTCAGCAGTCTTATGGCTTGGAGGTAGAAGCTGTTGGGGAGTATTTTGGTCCTAGCAAAGCACCCCCACACCATCACACCTCATCACCGTGCTTCACAGTGTCTCTGAATGTCCTTGAGTGGCCCAGCCAGAGCCCAGACTTAAACCTGATCAAACATCTCTGGGGAGACCAAAAAAACAACTGTGCAGCGACGCTCTCCTTCCTAACCTGACAGAGTTAGACAGAGGATCTGACAGATCCTGACAGAGGATCTGCAGAGAAGAATGGGATAAAACTCCCCAAATACAGTTGTGCCAAGCTTGTAGCGTCATACCCAAGAAGACTTGAGTTGCTTCAACAAATACTGAGTAAAAGGTCTGAATACTTATGTAAATGTGATATTTCCATTTTTCTATCTTTTATAAATTTTATAAAAACCTGTTTTTGCTTCGTCATTATGGGGCATTGTGTGTAGATTGAGGAGGGGAAAACAACTATTTAATGCTGTAACGTAGCAAAATGTTGAAAGTCAAGAGGTCTGAATGCTTTCTGAATGCACTGTATTTTATATATTTGCCTCTTCTCAACTTCCAGTAGGATGAGCAGTAAAGAAGCAAATATATCCCATTGAAGTTCATCTTTTAGACACTAAGGATTCACAAGGTCCCCCACCCGAGGGACACTCCATTGTCTCCCACTGGCCCTCATTAGCTTTAGTTGTCCTCTACAGAGCCTTCCTCCACTTCCTGGTATACATATTTATGCAGCCTGGACATTGGGAGTACAGAGGAGACGAGAGGAGAGGGGAATGACATAATGGAAATCAATTCTCTCACTGGAATGAAAAAATGCAAAGCTCATTAAAAGGGATTCTGCACAAACCAAATTCATTTAGGTAATAATGATAAGGAAGGAAGAATATGTGGCCAGTGTCGTCTTCAAGTTGTCTCGCTCTCTCTCTCTCTCTGATTCACTCAGAATTAATATTTTAAATGGATGAGGAAGTTAATCGAGAAAGTTCTACATGCTTCACAATTAAGCAGAAGAAGAAGAGCTGAAAAAATAGCATGGAATAATAATCACATTAACTGCAGACAGCCAATCTTCCTTCCCAAAGTTTTGTGCTGACCGAAAAACCTGCTTAAAATAAGCCAGCAGTCCTTCAGAGAGAGAGAGAGAGAGAGGAGGGAGAGAGAGAAAAGGAGGGAGGGGTTGAGAAACCAGAAGAGAACCAGATGGAGAGTGTCTTTCAGTCTAACCCAACCAACCAGCAGTTATTTTTATTTGTTCTACATCTATTTCCATCCACCAAAGGGAACAGCCAGTTTGTCATAGAAATGAAATCTACCTCCCAGGAGGTGACTGCTGTTAAGGCCAGTCATTTGTTTTAAAGGAGATTTGAAGATTTGAATTTTTTTATTTTACTAGGCAAGTCAGTTAAGAACAAATTCTTATTTTCAATGACGGCCTAGGAACAGTGGGTTAACTGCCTGTTCAGGGGCAGAAGGACAGATTTGTACCTTGTCAGCTAGGGGGTTTGAACTTGCAACCTTCCGGTTACTAGTCCAACGCTCTAACCACTAGGCTACCCTACCGCCCGAATATGTTAAGGGTGAGACTAGTGGTGCTACAGCTGTCCGACAGGACTAGTAATACTGTTCTACTGTACTAACCTAAACAACACTGCTACAGCTGTCCAACAGGACTAGTAATACTGTTCTACTGTACTAACCTAAACAACACTGTTACAGCTGTCCAACAGGACTAGTAATACTGTTCTACTGTACTAACCTAAACAACACTGTTACAGCTGTCCAACAGGACTAGTAATACTGTTCTACTGTACTAACCTAAACAACACTGCTACAGCTGTCCAACAGGACCAGTAATACTGTTCTACTGTACTAACCTAAACAACACTGTTACAGCTGTCCATCAGGACTAGTAATACTGTTCTACTGTACTAACCTAAACAACACTGTTACAGCTGTCCAACAGGACTAGTAATACTGTTCTACTGTACTAACCTAAACAACACTGTTACAGCTGTTCAACAGGACTAGTAATACTGTTCTACTGTACTAACCTAAACAACACTGTTACAGCTGTCCATCAGGACTAGTAATACTGTTCTACTGTACTAACCTAAACAACACTGCTACAGCTGTCCAACAGGACCAGCAATACTGTTCTACTGTACTAACCTAAACAACACTGTTACAGCTGTCCAACAGGACTAGTAATACTGTTCTACTGTACTAACCTAAACAACACTGTTACAGCTGTCCAACAGGACTAGTAATACTGTTCTACTGTACTAACCTAAACAACACTGTTACAGCTGTCCAACAGGACTAGTAATACTGTTCTACTGTACTAACCTAAACAACACTGTTACAGCTGTCCAACAGGACTAGTAATACTGTTCTACTGTACTAACCTAAACAACACTGTTACAGCTGTTCAACAGGACTAGTAATAGTGTTCTACCCAGGACAAGACTTGCACTTGGTTCATCTCAGACCTCAGCCAATATTTAGCAGATGTGATGAAACCTAGCTCAACACAGTGCTGCCTGTGTGTACCTGTCCGCCTGTGTGTCTGTCCGTCTGTCTGTCTGTTTGTCTGTCTCAACACCCTTCACTCATCTCTCTGTTTTACCTCTTTCCTACAGTATTGATTTCTCATTTTCTTTACTGCTGAGATGAAAACAATAACCTACTGTTGTCAATCAACAGTTCTGATCTGAAGGCAGTCAACTGATCTCTCTCTCTCTCTCTCTGTGCGTGCGTGCTACAGGGAGCTGAGTCCCAGGGAGAGACCCAGGCTGCAGAGGACCTCCTGCTCATCAACAAACCTCTGACACAACTCACATCCCTGCTCATTCAGATGGTAAGACATGGTGTCTGTCTGTCTGTCTGTCTGTCTGTCTGTCTGTCTGTCTGTCTGTCTGTCTGTCTGTTAGTACCTGTCTGTCTGTCTGTCTGTCTGTTAGTACCTGTCTGTTTGTACCTGTATGTCTGTCTGTCTGTCTGTCTGTCTGTCTGTCTGTCTGTCTGTCTGTCTGTCTGTTAGTACCTGTATGTCTGTCTGTCTGTACCTGTCTGTCTGCCTGTTAGTACTGTATGTGTGATTATTACAGTTTAAAAAACAGTGCAGTGTATTTATATAGGATATCCAAAAATACTTGATATAAGTTGTTTGAAAAGTGCTGGAGCCCTCAGATCAAGGGGTTTGGAAGAGAGTGCTAGCCACTGCCAGGTAAATGCTGGTTCATCTTTGCCAATATTATTCAACATGACGCAAATATGTTAGTAAAAAGTAATGATCCATTCCCAGTGTATTTTTGACGTGATTTACCCATTTCCATTCTAATAGAGTGTAGCTAGTCTTATGATAAAACATCTAATAGTCAGCTTGAAATAATTCATTTGAATCAATATTAAATCATATTTTCATTGTCAGTCATGCCTTTTGACCAAGCCCCTGAAAACTTGACCTGTTGCTGATACAACATCATAAACTGAGTGGATTCTGAACGCATCATCAATAATGGACGACCCATTGTGGTTTAATGGTTTCTGCTGGTTCTGTGATATGAGAATCTATAGAAATAGATTTATGAATAATGATGACAGCGTCAGAGATAGATGGCTCCTGCGTTTTAAAATGAAGAGTTGAGGTTATTGGGTAGATATTGCGTTACATACTTCATGTTATTATTAGCCCCATCATTCCACTGTGAAATAGGCTTAAAATAAAAAGCATTTGGGATTTCCGCCGGCCTTCGTATTTCTCATTCACGGCTAACTTTGGCCTTGAGGTTAGGAGAAGGTAACTCACCTTCTTAAAGTACCAGGGGCTTGAATGATTAACGACTTCCAGTGGACAAGTTGTATCTGTTGCACATGGTAGCGCCACACTCCTACACAGTACACACACATAGCAAAGCAAAGAGTACACACGCACACACCATATTGCCTCCCCCCTAGAGTACCTCTGGTCCACCATACTCTCAGTTGGTATTTCTGAGTGAGTGAACTGAGTGAACACACACATAGGAACACTCTGCAAGCCTCCCCTCTGGCCATGTAAATCACACAGATGGCATAGGAGAACAGACCCACTGGGAGGGCCTTTTAAACGCCCCGTGGTGCTGCATGGAGCCCACTCTGTGTTTACCCCTGGCCACAGACACGCAGACAGCCTGTACCCAGACCCAGGATTCATCCACCTCCACAGCCCTAGTCTCAGCCCCAGCCAAGCTGTCCCTCTGAGCCGTAGGGGAGGGACTCAATCTACCAGCCCCACCCACCACAATCACTACCACCACCACCACCACTCAGTACACCAGCAGCCCAGACTGCTGGCCTTGTGTCAACATATTTCTGCATAAAAACAGTGAGCTGAGAGCATGACAATGTGCCTGCCTGGAAGTCAGCGACCTGCAGTTGAACCACACTCAACCTCTGTCTGAATAGGCTTCTGTTTGACTGGGGCTTTGTTTGTGTGTTTGTGTGTGTGTAAATTAATACATTTGTTATGGGGAGGGGGAGTATGTTGTGTCATTATGGGGGGGGGGGGGGGCTGAACAGAGTGTGTCACAACAGGGTCTGAAACACAAACCTGCTCTCTCGGTGACCTCCACTTGTGGTCTGTCACAAACAGATTGCACACTAAAAACAGCCATGTCTTGGAAGGAGACAACCAAACCTCTAATCAGTGTTATACTGCTGATATAACCCTGACTCTTTTTACAGCGATAGCAAAGGAATTTATGGGAAATTATGCAAATACATACAATTTAGCATGAGCTCCCAAACTCTGTGCCTGATAATATGCAATTTTACAGCGACTGTAAATTAACATTTGCTCCGCATGTTGAAGAATGTTTATGAATATATCTAGCCCTTCACCAACACAGTGCATCAAGAAGACGTATGTGTTTTGAGGCAGAGAGAGGCCTTATTGAACACATGTTAAATACAGACTTCAACAACACAGGCAGGTGTCCTAGTAAATACACCTCAGGATCCCTCTCAATGTTACTTACTGACAAAGAATTAGAGTATGCCTGGGAGAGTTTGTGTGTGTTTGCGTCTGTGTGTGCGTGTGTGAGTGAGTTAATGAATACATTTGTTTAGGGCAGGGGAAGTATATTATGTCATGATGGGGGCAGTACTCTGAGGGCAGCAGCAGCACTCTGAGGGCAGCAGCAGCACTCTGAGGGCAGCAGCAGCACTCTGAGGGCAGCAGCAGCACTCTGAGGGCAGCAGCAGCACTCTGAGGGCAGCAGCAGCACTCTGAGGGCAGCAGCAGATCTCTGAGGGCAGCAGCAGCACTCTGAGGGCAGCAGCAGCACTCTGAGGGCAGCAGCAGCACTCTGAGGGCAGCAGCAGAACTCTGAGGGCAGCAGCAGAACTCTGAGGGCAGCATTAGAGGGCAGCACTGCCACACATCAGTCCACTAGTTGCTCCCCTCTCCTCTTTCAGCCCACTTTAATAGCTTTGATTTCATGCATTGGATTCATTGCATGTTATTTCTTATCCTTCTTTAGATGCATCTACTACCACTGTTGAGTAAACAGGATTTTGATGTAAAGCCTGCTAAGCAGGTGTTAACTCTTGTCTGTTATGACTTAGTATTGTTCAGATGCCAATACTATCAGCACAGGACTGCACAGTGAGACTAAAGAGCCTTTCAGTGGTGGGTTTGGCTTCAGCAGGGAGTTTAGAATGCCGGGCCTTTTGGGATAGACCTGGGGGCGGGCTCTTTCTGGATCATTGTTTGGGATTTCGGCATTTGGCTCGTGCTGAGTGGCGGCCGGCGTACAAAAGAGGGGCAGGATTAGGCCCTCTCTGCGCCCCTGGCCCCTTAGCCCCATGGGACTGGGGAAGAGGAGAAGAGGGCAGCAACAAATCAGCGGTGAAAGGAGCCTAAACCCCAGTGATTACGCCCCTAGCTTTTAGCTTTTACTGAAATAGAGGACTGGGTGGGGACTGGAGGGAGAAGCCCTGAGCTGAGCTCAGTTTCATTACTAGGTCACAGTGATGTGATGGGTTCCTATAGAAGGTCCATTGCTTATAACCCAAAGTGTCTCTCTCTCACTCGCTGATGAAGCTTCAAAGCCCCCTACCCTAGCCCCCTAGCCTAGCCCCTTAGCCTAGCCCACTAGCCTAGCAGCTCCCTAGCCTAGCCCGCTAGTATAGCTCCCTAGGCTCCTAGCCTAGCTCCCTAGTCTAACCCCCTAGCCTCTAATGTCCACAGCAGGCACACATCAGGGCAGGGCCACTATACCTAACCTAGCTCCCTAGCCTCTAATGTCTACAGCAGGCACTCTCATCAGGACCACTATACCTAACCCCCTAGCCTTAGGCTCGCTCCCTAGCCTAGCCTCCTAGCCTAGCTCCCTAGTCTAACCCCTTAGCCTCTAATGTCCACAGCAGGCACTCATCGGGGCAGGGCCACTATACCTAACTATACCTAGCCTCCTAGCCTCTAATGTCAACAGCAGACACTCTCATTAAGGCAGGGCCACTATACCTAGCCTGGTCCCACATCTGTTTGTTTTGTATAGCCAACTCATATGTTTGTTATTGCCAAATAATGATCATAGGAGTTCGCTATACAGCACAACCAGACATGATACCAGGCTACTATTACACCTAGTTGCACAGAGAGTCCTCCCATGGATGGTTCATCAGTCAGTCAGTACTGTTTGACACAGAAATATAGAAATGGAACAGAAACTATGGAAC